>NC_041393.1:221971044-221986402 GCF_002162155.2 Triticum dicoccoides | reverse complement strand
GATGAAAGATATAGCAGTAGCGAGGGACTGCAAAATCGCTACAGCTAAGTAATAGTAGCGCGTTCATCAAAAGCGCTCCTGATATCGTCAACAGTATTAGCGCGGGTATAGACCGTGCTACTACTATCAGTTAGCTGTAGCGCCTTATTAGTAGCGTGGCCACCCGCGCTGCTGCTAGCCTCAAAACCCGCGCTACTACTAGGGTTTTCCCTAGTAGTGTTCGTTTGTTCTCTGCTATTAGTGTCTTTGGAGTGACTCTTTGTTGCATGTTGAGGGATTGTTATATGATCTATCTATGTTATTATTGTTGAGAGAACTTGCACTAGTGAAAGTATGAACCCTACGCCTTGTTTCCTACCATTGCAATACCGTTTACACTCACTTTTATCATTAGTTACCTTGCTGTTTTAATAATTTCAGATTACAAATACCTTTATCTACAATCCATATTGCACTTGTATCACCATATCTTCCCGAACTAGTGCACCTATACAATTTACCATTGTATTGGGTGTCTTGGGGACACAAGAGACTCTTTGTTATTTGGTTGCAAGGTTGTTTGAGAGAGACCATCTTCATCCTACACCTACCACGGATTGATAAACCTTAGGTCATCCACTTGAGGGAAATTTGCTACTGTCCTACAAACCTGTGCACTTGCAGGCCCAACAACGTCTACAAGAAGAAGGTTGTGTAGTAGACATCAGATTCTCATCAATACGGGTGTGGGTAACCCAAACGTGCCATCAAACGTGGCGCTTGGGGGAATAAGCGTTTTTAGCGTGCAAGTGGGGAGGCGCAGGATCTCTGCTGCCTTTATAAGGGGATAAGAACTCCCTTTTTCACCCACGCCCTCCTCTACTCATCCATTCATTTCCGCTCGAGCCCTAGTGCCCAAGTGCTCCTCTTCTCAGCCCAAAAAGGCTTCCCAAAGATGTCCGGATCCGGAACAGGAGGCAAGTGGATGGCCTCTACCGTCAGGGAGAAGGATATCAAAAAGCTTCGGGGGGCGGGTATCTGGCCAAGAGAATTGGCCACCGTCTTCCGATGGCGGGATAGATCATCCCCACTCCGGAACCCTGCTGGAGCTCTTTTTGTCTACGGGCTAGGGTTTCCCCTTCATCCGTTCGTTCGGGCATCATGTATTATTACGGGATTGATTTCCATGATCTATCCCCAAATTTTTTCCTCAACATCTTGACATTCATAGTCGTGTGCTAGGACTTTCTCCGTGTCCCGCCGCACTTTGGCCTATGGCTGAAGGTTTTCAACGTGAAGCCCAAGGTAGTGAGCAGCGAGCATGCTGAATGCGGAGGCACCATGGTGAGCAAGATGCCCAATCTTACATGGCCGACAGGGACGTTCATTGATTCCGTCAAGGAGTGGCAGCAGCATTGGTTTTACATCACCGAGCCGCATGGCAAGGAATGTACCACCGTTCCAGAGTTCAGTTCCGGTACCCCCTGCAACTTACGTCCTGGCACAAGAAGGGCCTGAACTAGGCTTCATCTGACGAGCTATCGAAGCTCCAGACGCGCGTCCAAGACATGGAAGACAAGAGCATCAAGCTCGTAAACGTAGTCCAGGTGATGTTGGTTCGCCGGATTCTACCATGTCAACACCGGGCTTGCAATCTATGGGAGTTCGACCCGGCCAAGCACCAGACCCTGCTGGAGCTCTTTGACTCTACGCATAAGGACATCTGGAAGGCTCTTTTTAGGTCCGGCAAACCGTGGCCGGACTCCATCGAGGACCGTGGGTACCAACTGTCCCGCCCCGCAAGTTCGGTAAGTAACTGAATTTTTAACACTTCATGTGTTTTATCTATACATCCTTAGGAAATTACTTAACGTATTTCCCATCATTTTCCTAGGGATGGGCGAAGAAGGTGAGGATCTACTGTCCGGCCCCTCAGCCAAAAGAACCGGTCGGCCCACTTCTGATGAAGATGATGGTCCCGTCGCCATATAAGGCGCCGAAGAAGAAGGCCGAAAAGGAGGCCAAGAAGACCAGGGCGGCCTCCGTCGCCATGGAGCCTCGGACAAAAAATCCGAAGACTCCAATGCCCATTCTTCCTCTAAAGAGGACAAGGAGGAGGAGGAAGACGAATCCCCCGCGGGAGGAAAGAAGAAAAGGACGGCCTTCACATCCGTGGAGGCCGATTCGCCTAAGAGGGGAAAAGCTCCTCTTCAAGAGGAGTCCACCGCCACCGCTAGCAACCTAGAGTGGGATCCTAGGGCCAAGCCCCTGGTGAACTCGTGAGTATAAAATCCAAACACACTCATGTGTCCAGAATTGTCACGGCATGATATTTTAATCTGAGCGTACTTTTTTCAGTCCAGCGAGGTCCCGCACCGAACAATCCTCGTCAGAGGATTTGCTGGGTTCGGATGCGATGGAGAGCGGGACACCCCCGAAAGCCCCCTACCCCAAACATAAGAATGAAACTGAGGCTTCGTCCTAGAAGGACCCAGGAATTGGAGGGTGGGGGGAATTGTGAAGACGGCACCAGGAGACCAGACTTCAGGGGCCGGACACGCGAGAGAGAAAGCTCCCGTGAACGTTGACGGTGGGGGTCACATTAAATCCGGCCCCAAGCCGGACACAATCCTAGAGTCCCATAAGGTCCCAGAGTCAGACAGGCGGCCTTCGTCAGCTAGAGAAGGTATGTCTGCTCCACCGGACACCTCTGTCCAACCAGGGGTGTCGGATACTTTATTGGCGGCACCGAAGGGTGCCTCCATCGTTGATGAACACCGTGCCCTTATGGGTGCGGTGATTGAGAAGATTCAGTCCGCTGAGAGTGGACTGAATGAATCCTGCATCAGTCTCATAAGAGGCTTTGAGGTATGTTTTATTAAGTTTGGAAGAGTATCATGGTGTAGATAGCAGCCCCTGATACACTGTTCGGTGAAAGAATGCACCGGACAGAGGATCAAATTTTATGTTCGCAGGAGACTCACTTGATGACATTTATCACTTTGTTTAATAAGCAGGCGTCTGTAGCGACGGCCGCTTCTCATGCTGTGGAAGTATCCAGACTGAGGCATAGTCTGGAGCGGGCCGAAGGAGAACTTGGCCAAGTGAAGAAACAGCTAGAGGATAACCAAGGGTATTCCGAAACCTTGTTTATTTAGCACTAATCAATAAGCGTGCATGATGAAAATATTCTGATAATGTGCTCTAGGGGCGACGGCCGAAATTGAGGCTATGAAGAAGGCTGTGGCCGAAGCCGAGAAGAAGGCAGCCGCAGAGCAGGCTCTCCGTGAGAAGCGCAAGGCCAGAGTTATTGAAGCTGAGCGAGAGCTTCAAGAGGCCGTGAAAAGTGGGAGTCCTTGGAGCAGAGTTTATCAGGGAAAGAATCCGAACTCTCCCAGGCTCGCCAAGCCGCCAGTGATGCCCAGGGGGAAGCCCAGGGTGCCCCGAAGGAAATTCAGGAGGCAAGGAAGATTGCGGCTGGTAAGGCTTTTTCTATACAAAGCGGGTATTTGAGAGGACAAAATCAAGTTCCATAGCTTGAGTTTTGATGTATACAGGGATATTTGTGGAGCTGCCGTGTAGTATATCTGATGCCACCTAGTTTTACCGAGCTGAAGAGAGGAATACTGCAGATAAGCTCTTCTGGATGCAGTATCTGGCGCCGAATTATCCGATGCCTTTCTCCGATCAACTGAAGCAGCTGGTCGAACTGCATAAGGCGGCCGAGCTAGCCATGAAGGATTTAATTATCCGGCTGTGGCCTACTGAGCCGATTCCAAGTAGTTACTTCGGGCTCATGAAGCGGTTTGTGAGTGCCTGCCCTTGACTCAAAGTCATCAAGCGGTCGGTCTGCATAGAAGGTGCGCGAATGGCCTTCGCCCGCGCCAAGGTGCATTGGGGGAAGATGGATGCAGAAAAGCTGATGACCGGGGGACTGCTGGAGGGGAAGGAGCACCACAAGCCCGAGCTATATTATGAAGGTGTCTTGAAAGGAGCCCGCCTTGCAGTGGAACAATGCACTAAGGACATCATATTTCCATAAATACGGTCATGTTCGTCCTTTGTAATATTTGGACAAGAGCATTCTTATCATCTATTGCTTGTTGTTTGAAAGTTTTTCCTCGTGTGCGGCCGTTTTATATGCTAATCCTGAGAGTCGGCCAATCGTCGTCTTATGCCCCCACGTAGTGAGTACAGGGGTGTTCAGGATAAACCTGAGCACTCTTTATCCCAGTTTTGGGTCCCTAAAGGAGGTGTTCAGCATAGTGAACCAGGCAATCGGACTATAGGGCTTTATCTCTCTCACTTAGCCATAGTAGTTTTTACGAGGAAGGTAGGCGCAACCCCTGGTGTTCGGAAGACCGCACGAGGGGCTCTATAAGCGCCTGATCGGAAAAGGCCGATCCTTCGCATGCTGCATTGGTTAAAGCATTATGCGGAAGAAATCCTTAAAGATTTTAGAACCTCTCGAATAGCTGACCAGCTCTCGCTACATAATGACAGTCAGTTTTTGGCTTTCTCTACTGAGGTGCTCGTCTGGAAGAACCGGGACACAATCGCAGTAGTTCTCCCAGTGCTACCTTAGCCAATATAGCGGAACGTAAGGTACCAAAACATAGGAGCCGGGCACACCCAACTATTGACCCAAGACATGATTCGGAGCTGATGCATATAATGCTATAAGTTCGGGGTGCCGAACTACCATGAAGGTGTTCGGGTTTTTTTTGCCGTAGTATGGGCATGATGAAGCCCCTGGCATATTAAGGCATATCGCGATAAGTAGCCGTCTTTAGACAAAAAGATTTTCCAATAAGAAATAGCAGTAGATGAGCATCACATAAATCCACATGTTGTATTTGAACGATACGTCAATGCGTATGAGTATAGATGATGTGATAAAAAGAAATATGATTGTGGAACCTGCTGATATCGGGCGTGAGGAAGTTGTGCTCGGATCCGGGGTGCAGTCGGATGATCATAGAGGGGAATATCTAGAGATTCCCTAACGCGTTCGAACTGTTCCCACGCCATCCATCATAGCCTTCGTAAGGGTGAACCTGCAAAGAAAATGCAAGAAATGGTTTTGCGTCACAGAGCGGTTGAGCCGCAATATGTGGCTTGTATTATCTTTTTCCGGAGTGTTTTTAATTAAGCTCCGGGCGAGCCGGGCTATCCTGCTGCGCAGTAGTTCGGACTCCTTTGGCGGTGTCCGGGAGCTTGGCCGTCGACTCAAGGTTCGATTGAAAGGTGCCATTATTTTCTTCTGCTGTTAAAGCGGCGGTAGACTCTTCGTCAATGGGGAGAAGTTCGGAGAACACCTGGTATGACACCTTTGAAGAGGGTTTTTGTGGGCTTGATCCTTGAGGGGTTGATGCCCATTTTGCGCACTGTATCCTGGTATAGCAGGTTCAGGCTGCTAGCTCCGTCTGCAAGGACTCGTGTGAGGTGGCATCCGTCGATGATGGGGTCGAGGACTAGTGCGGCCAAACCGCCATGACGGATAATGGTAGGATGGTCCATGTGGTCGAAAGTGATCGAGCAAGAGGACCATGGGTTAAACTTTGGGTCAATTGTATAGACTTCCTTTAGTGCAGTTTCCGCTTGGGGATGTGGCTTGCGCATATCATATTCACCGTTTTCACCTGGGGAGGGAATTTCTTCTGTACTCCTGTATTCGGTGATCGGGGCTCCTCGTCATCATTGCTTTGAGACCCCTTCCCCTTGTTTTCGGCACCTGGCCTGCCGGCTTGTCTGAAGACCCAGCATTCTCTATTGGTATGATTGGCTGGTGTTCCTAGGGTGCCATGAATTTGGCATGGACGGTCGAGTATGCGGTCCAAACAGGATGGGCCTGAATTCTTTTTGTTGGATGGCTTTTTCCGCTGACTGGATTTGGAGCCACTGAATCCAGCATTGACTGTTGTGTCTTCGGTGCTATCACCTTTTTGTGACGCTTGTGTTTGTTGCGTCATGGTTTGTCGTTGCTATCTCTGGCTTTTGATGTGCCAGGATTACTTGTTGTATTGTTGCTACAAAAGCGGGTCATGACTGCCGTCAGGGCTGCCATGGACTTTGGCTTTTCTTGGCCGAGGTGTCGGGCAAGCCACTCTTCACGGATGTTATGCTTAAAAGCCGCCAAGGCTTCGGCATCCGGATAGTCGACAATTTGGTTCATTTTAGTTACGAACCGAGTCCAAAATTTCCTGGCTGATTCTCCAGGCTGTTGTGTTATGTGACTTAGATCATCAGCATCCGGTGGTCGCACATAAGTGCCCTGGAAGTTGTCCAGGAATGCGTCTGCCAGGTTCTCCCAGCTCCCTATGGATTTTGCCGGTAAGCTATTCAGCCAATGCCGAGCCGGCCCTTTGAGTTTTAGTGGGAAGTACTTGATGGCGTGTAGATCGTCTCCGCGGGCCATGTGAATGTGGAGGAAGAAATCCTCTATCCATACGCGGGGTCTGTAGTACCATCATATGATTCAATGTTCACCGGTTTAAACCCTTCTGGGAATTCATGATCCATTACTTCATCAGTGAAGCATTGGGGGTGTGTGGCGCCTCTGTGTCGGGCTACATTGTATTCGGTCCGGCCGGATTTGTTGGTATATCCGTCGTGACGGTCATTGTCACGCGTTGGGGGCGCGCCCTCGTGATCCTTAGATCGATCTTGACTGTCCTGCTTTGCTTTTCAATTTGTCTCGCAGGTCATGTGTGGAGCCCCGGGCCTTCGTGTTTTTGCTTGTTTGGCGTCGGGGTGCGGGCTAGGCTTTGGGCTGAAATGCCGCTTTGTCTCGGCCACGGGGTGTCCGGTCAGCCGCATCGTGCGCTGGTAGTGTGGGCTTTAGCGCCTCATCCTCGAGTTGAGGTAGCAACCTGCGCTTTGGGTAACTTTTGGTAGGGCGCTCGAGTCCGTATTCCTCAGCAGCCAGGACGTCGGTCCATCTATCAGTTAGCAGATCTTGATCAGCTTGAAGCTGTTGCTGCTTTTTCTTTAGGCTTTTTGCAGTGGCTATAAGCCGGTGCTTGTAGCGCTCCCTCTTGACGGGATCCTCCAGCACGATGAATTCTTCATCGCCAAGGCTCACCTCGTTTTCGGAGAGAGGCATGTTGTTATCATCCTCTGATTCTCCATCAGTTGCCTGTTCTTTAGGGCTAGCTTGCCCATCATCTTGCTCGGCCTTCTCGAAGCCTGGCTGGGTGGGTAGGATTGTCTACATCTTCGGCACCATCCGGATTGTTATCTCTTGTGCCAGTTTCACTATTTTTTCTATAGCAGGGCTTGGAGCGGCGCCGATGACGCCGTTGTCTAGATTGCTTCTCCAAGGGGTTATCTTATGTTGCCTCATCGCCATTGCTTTCTTTAGGGGTGTCCGCCATATAAATATCACATGATGAGGTGGTTGTCCAGCGCCCTATAGGCGGTGGTTCCTATTCTTCTCCTGCATCTTCGTCCATACCGTCGATGTCTTCGGAGTCGAAGTCAAGCACGTCGGTTAAGTCATCGATAGTGGCTATAAAGTGGGTGGTGGGTGGGGAACGAATTTCTTCGTCGTCCTCTTCCCACTCAAGCCGGACATAGTTCGACCAAGAATCTCCCGACAAGGAAAGAGACCTTAATGAGTTTAGCACATCACCCAAGGGCGAGTGCTGAAAAATATCCGTGGCGGTGAACTCCATGACCGGTGCCCAATCAAATTCGATAGGCACGGACGCACGCGGTTCGGATCCTGTAGCCAGAGACGAGTCCGAGGATCCGATGACTCCACCCTCACTAGAGGTGGGATCAGTGTTCGGTTCCAACGCTGATGAGTGTGCGGCCTCTGTGGCGGGGTCTATCCACCCGTCCTCAGAAGGCACGATCTACTCCAGATTGATTCCCGGCGCCACAGGCGCGATTTCCCGAACACTGTCCGATGGCAGATCAAAGTCATGCCAATCGTGACCGTTCGGCACACCTGACATGGGCTTGAATCTGTCAAAGATCAAGTATCCGCGGATGTCGGCAATATAGTTCAAGCTTCCAAACCTGACCTGATGGCTAGGGGCGTAGCTGTCGATCTGCTCTAGATGGCCAAGTGAGTTGGCCCGTAGTACGAAGCCGCTGAATAAGAAGATCTGTACAGGAAGGAAAACCTCTACCTGGACCGCGTCGCTAAAGACGATTGAAGGAGCCATCAAGCCTTAACGCGACGGCACAGTGGAACTCTCAATGAAAGCACCAATGTCGGTGTCAAAACCGGCGGATCTCGGGTAGGGGGTCCCGAACTATGCGTCTAAGGCTAATGGTAATACCCTACTTCCTGCTTGATTGATCTTGATGATATGAGTATTACAAGAGTTGATCTACCACGAGATCGTAGAGGCTAAACCCTAGAAGCTAGCCTATGATTCTGATTGTTCTTGTCCTATAGACTAAACCCTCCGGTTTATATAGACACCGGAGGGGGCTAGGGTTACACAGAGTCGGTTACAGAGAAGGAGATCTACATATACGAATTGCTAGGCTTGCCTTCCACGCAAAGGAGAGTCCCATCCGTACACGGGATGAAGTCTTCAATCTTGTATCTTCATAGTCCAACAGTCCGGCCAAAGTATATAGTCTGGTTGTCTGAGGACCCCTTAATCCAGGACTCCCTCAACAACTGCTGACTCAAGTTCACTCGGAGCATTGGACTATGTTCTTTGATGGCTCCAAGATGCTGAATGGTTCCGGTGCTGGGGTAGTATTGGTATCCCCCCATGGAGACAAGCTCAGCTATGTTCTCCAGATTCATTTTGATTCCTCCAACAATGAAACTGAATATGAAGCACTTTTATACGGGTTGCGTATGGCCATTTCACTCGGCGTCTGTTGCCTCATGGTCTACGGTGACTCAAATTTGGTGGTCAATCAAGTGATGAAAGAGTGGGATGTCGGGAGCCCGGCTATGACTAGTTATTGCAACGCAGTAAGAAAGTTGGAAAAGAAGTTTGAAGGGTTGGAGCTTCACCATATACCCCGACTGAAAAATCAAGCTGGAGATGAATTGGCAAAGATAGGATCCAAGAGAGAGACCATTCCCAGCAATGTGTTTTTGGAACATATTCACTCACCTTCAGTTCAGGAAGATCATTTCACTGAAGAGCCCCCACAGCCTAAGAGTGACACAGATCTGACTGAAGTCGAAGTCCCAGCCGTGGTCGACTTGGTCGTGGAGGTTTTGGTCATCATTCCCGACTGGACAGTGCCATACATCACATACATTCTTAGGAAAGAACTTCCAGAGGATGAAGAAGAGGCTCGATAGATCGTCCGACGATCCAAAGCCTTTACTGTGATAAAAGGACAATTGTTCAGAGAAAGTGTAACTGGAGTCTGCCAGAAATGCATCACGCCAGAAGAAGGCTGAATAATCCTCAATGATATTCACTCGGGGACCTGTGGTCACCATGCATCCTCTCCGACCATCGTGGCCAAAGCATACCGATCCGGATTTTACTGGCCACATGACAATGAGATGGCGAAAGAAATAGTAGATAAATGTGAAGGTTGTCAATTTTACTCCAACAAGTCCCATAAACCCGCGTCATCTCTGAAGACTATTCCACTCGTCTGGCCTTTTGCTCGCTGGGGATTGGATATGGTTGGACCTCTGAGGACTGGTAGGAGTGGATTTACCCATGTGCTCGTAGAAGTTGACAAGTTCACCAAATGGATCGAAGCCAAGCCCATCAAAAACCTTGAAGCAAGTACAGTTGTGAGTTTCATTAGAGAAATAACATTCAGATATGATGTTCCGCACAACATCATCACCGATAATGGGTTGAACTTCGATTCTGACGAGTTCAGATCCTTTGGTGCTTCCCAAGGCACTAGGGTCGACTACGCTTCAGTCGCCCATCCTCAGTCGAATGGGCAGGCTGAAAGAGCAAATGGATTGATTCTCAAAGGACTGAAACCCCGATTGATGCGTGACCTCAAGCATGCAGTAGGTGCCTGGGTCGATGAACTTCCATCAGTACTTTGGGGATTGAGGACAACTCCTAATTGATCGACTGGACGAACTCCATTCTTCTTAGTCTTTGGAGCTGAAGCTGTTCTCCCGAGTGATTTGCTTCAGAATGCACCCCGAGTTGAACTTTTCTCAGAAGATGAAGCAGAACAGGCTCGGCAAGATGAAGTTGATCTCCTGGAAGAGGAAAGAGAGATGGCCTTGATCCGGTCGACCATTTATCAGCAAGACCTACGTCGATTCCATGCCAAAAATGTGAGGGGTCGGGCATTTTAGGAGGGAGACTTGGTTCTTTGGGTGGACCAGCAGAAACCACACAAGCTCGCTCCTGCTTGGGAAGGCCCCTTCGTTGTCACCAAAGTGCTCCACAACGGAGCATACCGTCTTTTCAACGTCGAGCACAATAAAGACGAGCCACGCGCTTGGAATGCAGAGCTGCTCCGCCCCTTTTACTCTTAAGCATTCAGACTGTTGAGATGTAATAAGAAATACCTTCTAGTTTGATTGACAAATACATGATTTTAAAGTCTCCCTAATGATTGTTGTTCCTTTTTTACATGTTCTAAATCCCTCAGTGGGTGCGTTAGCTGCAAATCCATTTCGCCTAAGTTGAAAAAAATCCTACCGAGTGGTGAGCAAGCCTCTAACTCGGGGGCTTAGCTGCGAATCCGTTTCGCCTAAGTTGAAAAAAATCCTACCGAGTGGTGAGAAAGCCTCCCACTCGGGGGCTTAGCTGCAGTCCGGCACTCGCCTAAGTTTGAAAAATCCTACCGAATTGTGAGCAATCCTCCCACTCGGAGGCTTAGCTGTAGTCTAGTACTCGCCTAAGTTTGAAAATTCCTACTGAGTGGTGAGCGATCCTCCCACTCGGAGGCTTAGCTGCAGTCCAGTACTCGCCTAAGTTTAAAAAAGCCTACCGAGTGGTGAGCAATCCTTCCACTCGGTGGCTTAGCTGCAGTCCAGTACTCGCCTAAGTTTGAAAAATCCTACCGAATGGTGAGCAATCCTTCCACTCGGGGGCTTAGCTGCAGTCCAGTACTCGCCTAAGTTTGAAAAATCCTACCGAGTGGTGAGCAATCCTCCCACTCGGAGGCTTAGTTGCAGTCCAGTACTCGCCTATGTTTGAAAAATCCTATCGAGTGGTGAGCAATCCTCCCACCCGGAGGCTTAGCTGCACTCCAGTACTCGCCTAAGTTTGAAAAATCCTACCGAGTGGTGAGCGATCCTCCCACTCGGGGGCTTAGCTGCAGTCCAGTAGTCACCTAAGTTTGGAAGTACATTCCGAGTGAAAACTGATCTTCTCGCTCAGGGGCTTAGCCATACGCTTCATTCCGATCCACAAGGATAGCGAGGTGCAGGTCGACCATGACCCCCTCCTAAGAGCTGCACCATCAAGAAGAAGGACGAGATTGAGCGTGTTGCCAAGACGACCCCCTCCTCAGGGCTGCACCATCAAGAAGAAGGACGAGATTGAGCGTGTTGCCAAGGAGAACCGCTTTCAGGAACGTCAAGACCATTGCTGAATGCCTCGCTGATGAGCTGATCAATGCTACCAAGGGCTCATCCAACAGCTAATGCCAAGGCGAACCACTTTCAGGGACGTCAAGACCATTGCTGAGTGCCTTGCTGATGAGCTGATCAATGCTGCCAAGGGCTCATCTAACAGCCGCTCCAGCCCAATCCGCAAGGACGGCGAGGTACAGGTCGACTGCGACCTCTTCCTCAGAACTGCATCAAAAGTACAAGAACTAATCCAAGTGAAGAACAAGTTCCACTCAAAGACAAACACAACATATTCAAAGATAAACCAAGTTCGGATAAATCCAAAGTGCTCGGGCGTCAGGCCCGAAGGAGTTTTCAGCAATTACAAAATCACTCGGCATTCCGAGGCAAATAAGGGTGAAGCATTATGTTTTTCACTCGTCGGGAGAAGGGCTGGCTGGATCATAGAAGCTGTCAAGGTCAATGTTGTCTGCAATGCGAGTGGAAGCCTCAAGGAAGGTGTCCATGAAGGACTGGAAGGTGTGCTTCTTAGTATTCACAACCTTGAGACCCGTCAACTTGTCTTCTCTGGCGTCTTTGTAGTGTACTCGGACCAGTGACAGAGCAACGTCAGCGCCACAGCGGGCGGATGATTTCTTCCATTCCTGCACTCGGCCAGGGATCTGATTTAGTCGAGTCATCAGTGACTCGAGATCTTGGGAAAGTTCCGCCTGAGGCCAGAGTTCATCATCAACCCGAGTCATCGCCGCCTTTAGTCGAGCCAGATAAGCAACAACACTGTCCATGCGTGATTCCAACCGCAACAAGTTCATTGCAACATCATCTTTTACACGAAAATTGATGGAGTCGAGACCCGTCTCGACCCGCCCAGTCTCAGCCTCAAAGTCCTGGCAAAGTTCTGCACGATCAAGAAAAATAGTGAATCGACAATATAACAAGATATTCCAGTCGACGACAACTAACCAGTCGAGCGATGATACCTTCAAGCTTCAAGATCAGTTTTTCAGCAAGTTGTCCCAAATAGGACTCCAGCTCACCCGTCTGGGCTCTGAAGCTTCCGAATTCATTGGTCAGGTTCTCCTTGTCCTTTTTCAGTTGCTCAACTTCCCGATTGGCTTCAGAGATGGCAGTCTTCATCTTCGAGTTCTCCTCTTCCAACTTGCCAACCGAAGCCAGCTTCTTGTCCGCAAGCGTTGTCTTCTCTTGTGCCTCCTTCTGAGCAGCAGCAAGATCCAGATCCTTCTTCTCCAGAGCTTCCTTCATTTTCTCTAAAGAAACAACACTCTTCAGACGAGCTTGAAGCTAATGGTTTTCACTACGCACATCTACTCGTGTGAAGTCACTCGGTTCAAAGATACTAAAAGAAAAAACACTTAAAGGTGCGAGCTACCGGGTAGACAAGTGTCGATTGGTTACCTCCCATGATGGTTGTTTCTTCTTGAGCAGTATTGAGGTTATTCTTTGCCAGTTCAAGATCAAGTTCGAGGCTGATGTGCTTCTTGTTCAACTCAGAAAGTCGAGCTCCAAAATCACAAGACCTCTACAGCCAGCGAGAGACATATGTCAGTCGACAGAAACAAAAGACAATGACAGTGAAAGTTACTCTAAGACTACTGCCGAATCAAATACTCAACAGTAGTCTCGGGGACTACACCTAGTGGGTGCACTTAGCGTGCCCCCACTGATCTAGATCAACACTCAGCATGGTCTGCCCAGCGTAAGTTAAAAAAAAGAGAAAGCAGATTCTCAGACCTCATCCGACTGCCAGCAGTCGACCGTGGTCTCGGGGACTACACCCAGTGGGTGCACTCGGCGTGCCCCCACTGGTTCGGACAGAACACTAAGACTCAGCATGAGTCGAGTGGAGTGGAAGACCTCTTAAACTCTAAAACAGGCACACCCCAGTGGGTGATCTGACATGAAACATATGCTCATATAGACAGCATTCAAAAGTTCAGTCGGGAGATAACTAACCTTAACATTGGTCTGTAGAGCGGTACTGGCATTGTAGGCCACCTGACTGGCCTTGTGCATCACCTTCACCTGCTCCATAACAAGATTCACCTGGCGAAGAGCCTCCCTGGCTGCACTTGGCGAGTCATCTAGAGTTTGGTATGCAGCAAAGAGTGATGGCGCCAAGGCAGCTGAAGCAGCCACTGGGTCGGATGTGTGGAGTTGCACCGGAGCAGCAGGAGCCAGAGCAGTCGAACCTGATGGACGATCAGTCGTCAGCGGGTCGGCGAATGTGACGTTGGTCTGAGCCAGATCTCCGGATCGCTCGACCACCGCCTCAAGCACCGGCGTCGACTGAGGGACTTCAACTTCAAGCCCTCTCCTGCTTGAGCCCCTGCCTCTCCTCCTCCTCTCCTGTGTAGGCACTTCTTCTTCATCATCATCAGCAAGCACGACGATGTCTCATGCAACTACAGCAAAAGAAAAACATCGGAAATTCAACTGACCGACAACTCAATCGACTAAATGAGTTCTGGTCGAGCGGACTTAGCAGCTCGGGAGGTGGCCGCGTCATCGGTTTCCTCATCTCCTAGAGCCTTGTCAATATCCATGTCAGTCGCAGCAGAGGTTGGGCTAGAAAGGTACATGATCCATTCGGCCAGAACAGAAGTATCAGTCGGCCTAGATAAACACTAGAAAGATGCTCACCCTGAGGCAACAGGGACGTCCGTCTTGATCCTCGTCGGAGTCTTCCGAGTCTTTGGAGGAGCAACCTTGGGCTGCTTGGCGACTTTCTCTGTTGGCTCTCGAGTCGACGTCCGAGTGCGCTTCTGTGTTTGGGCGCTTGGAGCCACGTTCTTTCCGCGCCCGCCCGCCGGGTCATGGTGTTGCTGAAGGAAATATGCCCTAGAGGCAATAGTAAAGTTATTATTTATTTCCTTATTTCATGATGAATGTTTATTATTCATGCTAGAATTGTATTAACCGGAAACTTAGTACATGTGTGAATACATAGACAAACAAAGTGTCACTAGTATGCCTCTACTTGACTAGCTCGTTGAATCAAAGATGGTTGAGTTTCCTAACCATAGATATGAGTTATCATTTGATCAATGGGATCACATCATTAGAAGAATGATGTGATTGACTTGACCCATTTCCGTTAGCTTAGCACTTGATCGTTTAGTATGCTGCTATTGCTTTCTTCATGACTTATACATGTTCCTATGACTATGGGATTATGTAACTCCCGCTTACCGGAGGAACACTTTGTTTGCTACCAAACATCACAACGTAACTGGGTGATTATAAAGGTGCTCTACAGGTGTCTCTGAAGGTACTTGTTGAGTTGACGTATTTCGAGATTACGATTTGTCACTCCGATTGTCGGAGAGGTATCTCTGGGCCCTCTCGGTAATGCACATCACTATAAGCCTTGCAAGCAATGTAGATAATGAGTTATTTACGGGATGATGCATTACGTAACGAGTAAAGAGACTTGCTGGTAACGAGATTGAACTAGGTATTGAGATACCGACGATCGAATCTCGGGCAAGTAACATACCGATGACAAAGGGAACAACATATGTTGTTATGCGGTTTGACCGATAAAGATCTTCGTAGAATATGTAGGAGCCAATATGAGCATCCAGGTTCCGCTATTGGTTATTGACCGGAGACGTTTATCAGTCATGTCTACATAGTTCTCGAACCCGTAGGGTCCGCACGCTTAAAGTTCGATAACGGTTATATTATGAATTTATGTATTTTGATGTACTGAAGGTAGTTCGGAGTCCCGGATGTGATCACCACATGACGAGGAGTCTCGAAATGGTCGAGACATAAAGATCGATATATTGGACGACTATATTTGGATACCGGAATGGTTCCAGGTGAGATCGGGATAATACCGGAGTACCGGGAGGTTATCGG
>NC_041393.1:221888569-221970680 GCF_002162155.2 Triticum dicoccoides | reverse complement strand
AGATATATGGGCCTTAATGGGCCTTAGTGGAAAAAAGGGGAAAGGAGCAAGGGAGGGGGCGCCCCACCCCAAGCCCAATCCGAATTGGGAAGGGGGCCGGCCTCCCCTTTCCTTCCTCCCTCCTTCCTCTTCCTTCCCTCTCCCTCTCCAAATAGGAAAAGGAGGAGTCCTACTCCCGGTGGGAGTAGGACTCCCCCCCTTGGGCGTGCCTCCTCCTCCTGGCCGGCCTCTCCTTCCCTCCTTTATATACAAAGGAGGGGGGCACCGTCGGTGTCAAAACTGGGGGATCTTGGGTAGGGGGTCCCGAACTGTGCGTCTAGGCGGATGGTAACAGGAGACAAGGGACACGATGTTTTTACCCAGGTTCGGGCCCTGTCGATGGAGGTAAAACCCTACTCCTGCTTGATTAATATTGATGATATGGGTAGTACAAGAGTAGATCTACCACGAGATCAGAGAGGCTAAACCCTAGAAGCTAGCCTATGGTATGATTGTTGTTCGTCCTACGGACTAAAACCCTCTGGTTTATATAGACACCGGAGAGGGCTAGGGTTACACAGAGTCGGTTACAATGGGAGGAGATCTACATATCCGTATCGCCAAGCTTTCCTTCCACGCCAAGGAAAGTCCCATCCGGACACGGGACGAAGTCTTCAATCTTGTATCTTCATAGTCCAGGAGTCCGGCCAAAGGTCATAGTCCGGCTATCCGGACACCCCCCAACCCGAGACTCCCTCAGTAGCCCCTGAACCAGGCTTCAATGACGACGAGTCCAGCGCGTAGATTGTCTTCGGCATTGCAAGGCGGGTTCCTCCTCCGAATACTTCATAAAAGATTTTGAACACAAGGATAGTGTCCGGCTCTGCAAAACAAGTTCCACATACCACCGTAGAGAGAATAATATTTGCACAAATCTAATCTGCTGACGTATTCCGCTGCGTGACATCACACCACGTCCAAGCCTTTATTTGAATCGTTTTAGTGTCCCACCTCAGCACGTTTAGTGAGGTGGTTTCGTTGGCACGTCTTGTCAAAGCAGAGATCGTGTCCCCTTATTCCGGGATTCTCATCAATACGGGTGTGGGTAACCCAACTGCGCCATTAATCACGGCGCTTGGGAGATAAGCAAGTTTTACCAGGCTGGCTGGGGCACATAGTTTCGGCCGCCCATATAAGGGGATAAGGATCCACCCTTTCCATCTACGCCTTCTTCCTCCTTTGCTTATCCATTTCCGTGCACTCGAGCTCCGGCGCCCAAGTCCGCACTTCCCACCTCAACCTTCTCCAACCATGTCCGGAGCGGGAGGCAGGTGGATGGCCTCCACCGTCACGAAGGGGCACATCAAAAAGTTGAGGAAGGCCGGATACTTGTCCCACGACATTGCCCACCGGCTCCCAGATGAGGGGCAGCTCATCCCCATCCCCAGGCCCCATGAGAGGGTGGTGTTCCTCCCCCATTTCCTCCGCGGACTGGGCTTCCCACTCCACCCATTTTTCCGGGGGCTAATGTTCTACTACGGCCTGGATTTCCACGATCTGGCCCCGAACTTCATCCTCAACATCTCGGCATTTATTGTCGTGTGCGAGGTCTTCCTCCGCATCAAGCCCCACTTCGGCTTATGGCTGAAGACCTTCAATGTCAAGCCGAAGGTTGTGGGCGGCCGGCAAGCGGAGTGCGGAGGCGCCATGGTGGGCAAGATGCCCAACGTCACATGGCTCGAGGGCTCCTTTGTGGAAACCATCAAAGGGTGGCAGTCGGGGTGGTTCTACATCACCGAGCCGCGTGACCCTGAATGGGCAGCGGCCCCCGAGTTCCAATCTGGCATCCCCACACGGCTCACCTCCTAGAAAGAGACGAGCCTGTCGTGGGGTAATTCAGAAGAGGTGACCGGACTTCAAACCTGCGTCCAAAACGAGGTGGACAAGAAGGTTAAACTTGTCAACGTAGTCCAGGTCATGCTCTTCCGCCGGATCCTCCCATGTCAACGACGGGCTTTTAACTTGTGGGAGTTCAACCCGGCCCAGCACCAAACTTTGTCCAAGCTCTTTGACCCAACGCACGAAGACGCCTGGAAGGTTCTATTCTGCGTGAAGCGCCAAGCCAGCGTAGTAAGGTTGTTTTACCCTTTACGGGATACTTGTTTTTCATAGTTTGACTCTATGCGGGACCTAAGCTCCCGCTCCTTTGACAGGACTGGAAGAAAACATCCAGACAGATTGACTGTCCGGCTCCTTTGCCATAAGGCCCAGCAGATGCACGTTTGGCGAAGCTGCTGGTCCCGGCACCTCATGTGGTGCCGGAGAAGAAGGCCAAGAAGAAGGCCACGGGAACTCGGAAGAGTTCTCGGCGCCTGGTGGTGTCGGATTCATCGCCCGACGACCCCGAAGCGCACTACTCCTCCGAAGACGAGGAGGAGGAAGAAGAAGCCTCTCCCCCTCCAACGGGGGGAGGAAAGAAAAGGAAGGCCACCCCAACCGGGGAGGCCGGAGGGTCCAAGAAGGGAAAGGCCCTTCTTCCGGACTACTCCACAAGCATCGACGACGGCGGAGAGGAGTGGCCATCCAGGGCCAAGCCCCTGGAAAAATCGTAAGTATCCGGATACCAGATTAACTCATGGAGTTCCTTTATTGCACAGTATCTTCTGACGCCGAATATAATCATGCAGTCCGCCCCAGGCCTGGCTCGACACTTCGCCGAGCGGCTCCCTGGACTCATCGGATGTGAATAGTCTTTCACTCCTGACTGCTACCTCCCCTCGCCCTATGGACGATGCCGAGGTGGAGTCCCAAAAGGGGCCAAGCCAGGAGGAGGTGGTCCTGGAGGCGCCACAAGGCGACCTCCCGGACCCCAGGCGCAAAGGGGATAAAACCCCAAAGGGCTCTAAGTCCGGCTCTGGGCCGGACACCGCACCGGAACCTTCAATGGTTTCGGAGTCCGGCAGGCGGCCCCGTCATAAGAAGGGCAAGCCTACGATGCCGGTGACCTCCTTTCAACCGGAGGCACCGGATAATTTGCTGGAGGTGCTTAACGGCGCTTCCATCGACGAGGAGCACCACACTATTATGAGTGCGGTGATCCAGAAGGTTCAGTTCGCCAAGAGCAGGGTGACAGAAGCCTGTGCCAGCCTTATAACAGGCTTTGAGGTATGTATTTAAGACATGTTAAAATATTACCGCATAGACAGTAGCCCCTGATGCTTAGTTTGGTGTTCGGAAAGAAAAGTCGGACTGAGGATCTAAAAAGATATACGCAGGAGTCTAACATAAATATGTCAATATGGGAATACAGGCTGCACTGCTGACCTCTGCTGCACTGACTGCGGAGGTTGATGCACTGAAGCAGAACCTCGAGCGGTCCGAGAACGAGCTCCTCCTTGCCAAGAAGCAGCTCGAGGACAAGGAAGGTAAGTAGTACCTTATGTAAGTATATGAAAATACCTGGTTGCAAATAGTGACAGGACCAACGTGAGTGTTACAGGGGCCACAAACGAGGTGGCGACCCTGAAGGAAGCGCTGTCCAAGGCCTAAGACAATGCGGCCGTGGAGCGCACCGAGCGAGAAAAGCAGGAGGTGCGGGTGGAGGAGGTGCAGCAAGAGCTCAACGCTCTTGTGAAAAAACATGAGAGTTTGGAGCTTGACTCAAAGACTCGAGAGTCCGAGCTTGCCTCAGCCCTTGAGAGCACCAAATCTGCCAAGGCCGAAGCCCAGAAATCCCTCCAGGAAATTGAGGCGATGAAGAAGATAGAGGCGGGTAAGGCATTCTTTATGCAAAGCAAGCACGTGAAAGTGAATTACTTGTTACTTACCCGAGTCCGGAGCTCTCCAGGAGCATTCGCAGATCTGCCCCGCAGTGTATCCGACGCTGCCGCATTCTACCGAGCCGAGGAAGCGAGCTCGACGAAGAAGGTGTTCTGGTCCCAGTATGTTGAGGCCGGACACCCGGTGCCCTTGAGCGACCAGCTGAAGCAGCTGGTCGAGCTCCATAAGGCAGCCGAACAGGCCATGAAGGGCCTTATAGGCCGGCTATGGCCTGGGGAAGCCATGTCTGGGAGTTACTTTGGGCTGGTGAGGCGGCTGGTGGATGCCTGTCCATGGCTTGAAATCACCAAGCGCTCCGTGTGCATCGAAGGCGCCCGTAGGGCCCTTGCCCGTGTTAAAGTACACTGGGGCAAGATGGATGCTGAGAAGCTGGCGACAGATGGGCCACCGGAGGGGAAGGAGCATCGCAAGCCCGAGTTGTATTATGAGGGCGGCCAGAAGGGTGCCTGCCTTGTGGCGAATGAGTGTTCCAAGGATGTAATTTTTGAGTAAACTCGCTCGTGTTAGCCTGTGCGCTAAAAACTTGTTCATATGCGCTAAGCAACGCTTTTTAAATTTAAAATATTACCTTCTGTGCGGCCGTTTATTAAATCTGAGAGATGTGAGTCGTCGGCTTCTACCCCCATGCCACGAGTGCTGGGGTGTTTGGGATAAACCTGAGCGCTCTTGTTCCCATTCTTGTGTCCTTTGAGGGAGGCGCTTAGCACAACGAACAAGGCAATCAGACTATAATGCTTTATCACTCTCACTTAGCCATAGAATTCTATAATTTTAAATTCGGCGAAGCCCCTAGTATTCGGAAGGCCGAGTTCGGGGCGCTATCCACGCCTAGGCCGGACAAAGCCAGCTCCTCGCTCTAAGCGGCATAAGTCTTTAGGGACTCGAAAACCTCTCGAATAGCGACCGGCTCTCGCCCTATCATGATGGTCAGTTTTAGCTTTCTCTACTGAGGTGCTTAACCCAGCTCAACTGGGGCACAATCGCAGTAGTTCTCCCAGCGCTACCTTAGCCGATATAACGGAACGTAAGGTACCAAAACATGGGAGCTGGGCAAACCGAACTATTGACCCAAGACATGATTCGGAGGCGATGCATATAATGCTATAAGTTCGGGGTGCCGCACTCGTTAGAGTGTTCAGACTTCTCACACCATATTCTGGGGTACTTTAGCCCCTGGTGTATTGGCCATACCAAAGTGTACGGTTGCATAATGTCATAACTGAACATATTTACATAAGAAATGAATGCAATAATAGACGAGAGCTATGTATTGTTTATTAAAAGGCTGATGTGAAAGCAGAACGATACAAATAGTGCGATAAGCAAGAGATGGGATTATTTGACATGTCCCACTCTAGGGGAAAGTTGCGAGACTTTATGTAAGACGGGTATTTAGCTCGTTATAGAGACCACCTGGACATTCAACGTAGGTTGCTGCCTCCCTGGCTGTTGCATCGTGTGTTCGGCGATTGTACTGTCGGACAGGCCTTCCGGAGAGTGGAGTCCTGAAAGTAAGAAAAAAGAAATGACAAAATTTGGAGCCCCTAGTGCGGTTGAGCCGTGCTACCTCTTGAGCACTGCGTTGGATTTCCGCAAAGAGGAGAGGATTATGCAGTAAAGTAGCGTAAGTATTTCCCTCAGTTTTTTAGAACCAAGGTATCAATCCAGTAGGAGACCACACACAAGTCCCTCATACCTACACAAAACGATAGCAAGTCGCAACCAACGCTTAGGGGTTGTCAATCCCTTCACGGTCACTTACGAGAGTGAGAACTGATAGAGATAATATTTTTGGTATTTTTGATAGATAGATGCAAAGTAAAAAGTAAAAGGCAAAGTAAAAACAAAGCAAGTAAATAAAGTAATGGAGATTGATATGATAAGAATAGACCCGGGGGCCATAGGTCTCACTAGTGGCTTCTCTCAAGAGCATAAGTATTCTACGGTGGGTGAACAAATTACTGTTGAGCAATTGATAGAAAAGCGAATAATTATGAGATTATCTAGGTATGATCATGTATATAGGCATCATGTCCAAAACAAGTAGATCGAAACGATTCTGCATCTACTACTATTACTCCACTCATCGACCGCTATCCAGCATGCATCTAGAGTATTAAGTACAACAGAGTAAAGCTTTAAGCAAGATGACATGATGTAGAGGGATAAATTCATGCAATATGATAAAAACCCCATCTTGTTATCCTCGATGGCAACAATACAATACGTGCCTTGCAACTCTTTCTGTCACTGAGTAAGGACACCGCAAGATTGAACCCAAAGCTAAACACTTCTCCCGTTGCAAGAACTACCAATCTAGTTGGCCAAGCCAAATGGATAATTCGAAGAGACTTGTAAAGATAACTCAATCATACATAAAAGAATTGAGAGCTGAATAAAATATTGTTCATAGATAAGTTGGATCATAAACCCACAATTCATCGGTCTCAACAAACACACTGCAAAAAGAAGATTACATCGAATAGATCTCCACAAGAGAGGGGAAGAACATTGTATTGAGATCCAAACAGAGAGAAGAAGCCATCTAGCTAATAACTATGGACCCGATGTCTGAAATAAACTACTCACACTTCATCGGAGAGGCTATGGTGTTGATGTAGAAGCCCTCCGTGGTAGATGCCCTCTCCGGCGGAGCTCCGGAACAGGCCCCAAGATGGGATCTCGCGGATACAGAAGGTTGCAGCGGTGGAATTAGGTTTTTGGCTCCGTATCTGATCTGACGGGGGTACGTAGGTATATATAGGAGGAAGGAGTACGTCGGTAGAGCAATAGGGGGCCCACGAGGCAGGGGGCGCGCCCAGGGAGGCGCGCCCTCCACCCTCATGACCGCCTCTGGCACTTCTTGGAGTAGGGTCAAAGTCTCCTGGATCACGTTCTGTGAGAAAATCACATTCCCGAAGGTTTTATTTCGTTTGGACTCCGTTTGATATTCAGTTTCTTCGAAATACTGAAATAGGCAAAAAAACAGCAATTCTGGGCTGGGCCTCTGGTTAATAGGTTAGTCCCAAAAATAATATGAAAGTGGAAAATAAAGCCCAATATAGTCCAAAATAGTAGACAAAGTAGCATGGAGTAATCAAAAATTATAGATACGTTGGAGACGTATCAAGCCGCATGTTGGGCGTGCCGTGGTTGTGCCCCTCCCCTTGTGCCCATGGTACTTCCAGGGCGTAATTATGTACTCTAGTACTGGTTTCGCAATTTCGCAGGGGCTGGGGTTGGGGCCGCACTTCTACGCTTGCTCGGAACGTGCCAGGCGGTCTTGTTACTCCGGGCGCGCTTGACTATGTCCGGACGTTTAACAGCCGGACTTGAGAATTGCCTTGAGAGGCTACTTTGTACTTCCGCCGCGAGGGCCGCCATATTCTCCTCCATTCGGAGAGAGCGTTCGGTGTTTCCATTGACCGTAATGACTCCTCGAGGGCCTGGCATCTTGAGCTTGAGGTATGCGTAGTGCGGCACCGCATTGAACTTTGCAAATGCGGTTCGTCCGAGCAGGGCATGGTAGCCACTGCGGAACGGGACTATGTCGAAGATTAACTCCTCGCTTTGGAAATTATCCGGGGATCTGAAGACCACTTCGAGTGTAACTGAGCCTGTACAGCTGGCCTCTACACCTGGTATGACACCTTTAAAGGTCGTTTTTGTGGGTTTAATCCTTGAGGGATCTATGCCCATTCTTCGCACTGTATCCTGATAAAGCAGGTTCAGGCTGCTGCCGCCGTCCATAAGGACTCTAGTGAGGTGAAACCCATCAATGATTGGGTCTAGAACCAATGCGGCGAATCCGCTGTGACGGATGCTAGTGGGGTGGTCCCTGTGATCAAAAGTGATCGGGCAGAAGGATCATGGGTTGAACTTTGGGGCGACTGGCTCCAACGCATATATGTCCCTGAGTGCACGCTTCCGCTCCCTTTTGGGGATGTGGGTTGCGTATATCATGTTCACCGTCCGCACTTGTGGGGGAAAACCCTTCTGTCCCCTATTGTTCGGTGGTCGGGGCTCCTCCTCGTCATCGCTATGCAGCCCCTTGTCTCTGTTTTCGGCACTTAGCTTGCCTGCCTGCTCGAACACCCAACAATCCCTGTTGGTATGATTGGCTGGTTGTTCAGGGGTGCCATGTATCTGGCACGAGCGATCGAGTATTCGGTCCAAACTGGACGGGCCCGGAGTATTTCTTTTGAATGGCTTTTTCCGCTGACCGGGTTTAGAGCCTCTGAATCCAGCATTAACTGCCGTATCCTCAGCATTGTCGCTGCTAATGCGGTGCTTGTGCTTGTTTCGACTCGACCTGCCATTGTTGTCCTTGGTATCCGAATTACCAGGGCTCTTGGTCATGTTATTACTACAAGCTAGCCAGTTGTCCTCTCCCACGCAAAAGCGGGTCATGAGTGTTGTGAGGGCTGCCATGGATTTCGTCTTTTTCTGGCCTAGGTGCCGGGCAAGCCATTCGTCTCGGGTGTTATGTTCGAAGGCTGCAAGGGCCTCTGCGTTCGGACAGCCGACTATTTGATTTTTCTTGGTTAGGAACCGTGTCCAGAATTTTCTGGACGATTCCTCTGGCTGCTGAATTATGTGGCTTAGGTCATCGGCGTCTCATGGTCGCACATAGGTGCCCTGGAAATTGTCGAGGAATGCGGCTTCCAGGCCTCCCAGCAACCAATTGACTCTGCTGGCAAGCTGTTAAGCCAATGCCGAGCTGGTCCTTTAAGCTTGAGTGGGAGGTATTTGATAGCATGTAGATCATCACCGCGGGCCATGTGGATATGAAGGAGATAATCCTCGATCCATGCCGCAGGATCTGTTGTGCCATCGTATGATTTGATGTTTACGGGCTTAAAACCCTCGGGGATTTGATGATTCATTACTTCATCTGTGAAGCATAGTGGGTGTGCGGCGCCTCTGTACTGGGCTATATCGCGACATAGCCCGAATGAGCTTTGTCTGCTGTGTTTGGCCTGGCCGTATTTGCCATATCTGGCGTGACGGTTATCTTCACGTGTCGTGGGGCGCCCACGCGATCCATAGATCAATCTTGTTTGCCTTGCCTTGTCCTCCAATATGTCTCGTAGGTCTGGCGCATTTCCCTGTGCTTTGTTATTTTTACAGCGACGCCGGGGTGCGGCTTGAGTGGATGGCCGAGAGGCCTCTCTGTCGCGGCCACGGGGTGGCCGGTTGGCCGCGTCGTGCGCTGGTGATGTAGGTTTAGGTGCTTCCTCCTCTAATCAGGGTAGCAGCCTACGCTTTGGGTAGATCTTGGAGGGGCGGTCGAGTTCGTACTCTTCGGCCGCAAGGACTTCAGTCCATCTATCGGCTAGCAAATCTTGGTCAGCTCCAAGCTGCTGCTGTTTTTTCTTGAGGCTGCTCGCCGTGGCCATAAGCCTGCGTTTGAAACGCTCTTGTTCGACGGGGTCCTCAAGAACGACAAATTCGTTGTCGTCGAGGCTTGCCTCGTCTTTGGAGGGAGGCATGTAATTATCGTCCTCTACCTCTCTGTCTGCCGCTCTCTCATGAGGGTTGGCTTCTCCATCCTCCTGTGCTGAATCCTGCTGGAGGGGGTTGTCTTCGGCACTGTCCGGGGTGTTATTATCTCTCGTGCCGGAATCGCTGTTTTTGCTTTGGCGGGATTTAGAGCGGCGCCGCTGACACCGGCGCTTAGCTTGCTTCTTGGAGGGGTCATCCTCCGTTGTTCCATCGCCATTCCCTTCTTTTGGGGTGTCCACCATGTATATGTCGTATGACGAGGTGGCTTTCCAGTGCCCTATAGGCGCTGGTTCTTGGTCGTCTCCTGCATCGTCGTCCATACCGTCGATGTCTTCGGAGTCGATGTCGAGCATGTCGGTTAAGTCATCGACAGTTGCTACGAAGTGGGTGGTGGGTGGGCTTCGAATTTCTTCGTCGTCCGCATCCCAATCTTGCTGACCATAGTCCGGCCAGGGCTCTCCTGATAAAGAGAGAGACTTTAGTGAATTTAGGATGTCACCGAAGGGCGAGTGTTGAAAGATGTCCGCAGCGGCGAACTCCATGATCGGCGCCCAATCGGGATCGATCGGCAAGGGCGCAGAAGGTTCGGAGTCCGGAAAGGAGTCCGGCACCTTGGAGTCACGAGCTTTGCAAAGGACAAGGCTGGTGTTCGGCTCGATCGCCGTGGAGATGGCAGCCCCCAAGGCGATGTCCAGCAACCCGTCCTCGATTGGCGCAGTCGGCTCCGAGCTAAGGGTCGGAGCGGACACTGGGGCGGCCTCCTGGGCACTGTCCGGCGGCAGAGCAAGATCATGCCCATCGTGACAGTGCGGTGCGTTCGGCTGCGGCTCGAACCCGTCGAAGATCAAGTCTCCGTGGATGTCATCCATGTAGTTCAAACTTCCAAACCTGACCTGATGGCCAGGGGCGTAGGTTTCGATCTGCTCTAGATGGCCAAACGAATTGGCCCGCAGTGCAAAGCCGCCGAATACGAAGATCTGTCCGGGGAGAAAAGTCTCACCCTGGACCGTGTCGTTGTTGATGATCGGAGGAGCCATAGGGCCTAAAGGTGACGACACAGAGGAACTCTCAATGAAAGCACCAATGTCGGTGTCAAAACCGGCGGATCTCGGGTAGGGGGTCCCGAACTATGCGTCTAGGCGGATGGTAACAGGAGACAAGGGACACGATGTTTTTACCCACGTACGGGCCCTCTCGATGGAGGTAAAACCCTACTCCTGCTTGATTAATATTGATGATATGGGTAGTACAAGAGTAGATCTACCACGAGATCAGAGAGGCTAAACCCTAGAAGCTATCCTATGGTATGATTGTTGTTCGTCCTACGGACTAAAACCCTTCGGTTTATATAGACACGGAGAGGGCTAGGGTTACACAGAGTCGGTTACAATGGGAGGAGATCTACATTTCCGTATCGCCAAGCTTGCCTTCTACACCAAGGAAAGTCCCATCCGGACACGGGACGAAGTCTTCAATCTTGTATCTTCATAGTCCAGGAGTCCGGCCAAAGGTCATAGTCCGGCTATCGGGACACCCCCTAATCCGGGACTCCCTCAGGCACCCCATAGACACAACAACTGATCTCTTGATCTCTTAGCCATGTGCGGTGCCCCCTCCACCAGATTCCACCTCGGTAATATTGTAGCGGTGCTTAGGCGAAGCTCTGCATCGGTAGCATCATCAACACCGTCATCACGCCATCATGCTGACGGAACTCACCCGCAAAGCTCTGCTGGATCGGAGTTCATGGGATGTCATTGAGGTGAACGTGTGCTGAACTCGGAGGTGCCGTACATTCGGTACTTGGTCGGTCGGATCGTGAAGACGTACGACTACATCAACCGCATTGTGCTAACGCTTCCGCTTTTGGTCTACGAGGGTACGTGGACAACACTCTCCCCTCTCGTTGCTATGCATCACCATGATCTTGCGTGTGCATAGTAGTTTTTTTCAAATTACTACGTTTCCCCAACAGTTGCTTGGATCGGTGTTCAGAGCGAGGCGGCGAGTCGACCGCCTCCTCGTCATCTGACTCCTTGCTTTCCGCCTCCTCTTCTTCATCCGAAGATTCCCATTCACCACTCTCCTCCGCACTGGCCTCTCCCTCCTGGCCCTGCTCCAGAACTTGTTCACCGTTGGGCATGGAATACATGTCAGTAAAAACCTACAAGACAAGAAGTCGAGTAAAAGTCAGTCGAGATCAAGAGCAGTCGGAATGTATATGCAAAAACAATCGGAATGAAGAACATACCTTGTCGGGCTGATTGTTATCACTGAAGGGGACGACTCTCCTGGCTCCTCTGGGGTTGTCCTTGTTGCCTGTAATGCTCTTCAACCACATGGCCACGGTCTTGGCTGGCACTTCCTCTGGATGAACCCGAGCAGTGTCGTGATCCCCAGAATACATCCACATGGGATGGTCACGGGCCTGGAGGGGCTGGATGCGTCGACTGAGGAATACTTCCAGCAAATCCATACCAGTGACGCCCTCGTTGATCAGTTGGACCACCTTCTCAACTAGCATGTTTGTCTCCACGTTCTCAGCAGTAGTCACTTTTAGCGAGGAAGGAGTCTGGACACGGTCAAAGGTGAAGTGGGGAAGTCCGGTCGACTGACCTGGGCTTGCGAGGTCCTAGCAGTAGAACCAGGTCGACTGCCAGCCTCTAACCGATTCAGGAAGAGTCATGGAAGGGAAAGAGCTCCCCTGCCCCTTTTGGATACCCAAACCCCCACACATCTGAATGACATGGGTTTTCTCATCACTCGTGTTTGCTTTCTTTACCGACTGAGAACGGATGGTGAAAATATGCTTGAAAAGACCACAGTGCAGTCGACACCCAAGAAAGTTCTCGCACATAGACACGAATGCAGCAAGGTACGTGGTGGTATTGGGAGAAAAGTGATGGAGTTGGGCACCGAAGAAATACAAGAAGCCCCGTAAGAAGGGGTGCGGAGGAAGCGAGAAGCCCCGGTCGACGTGGGTAGCGAGCAGCACACACTCACCCAGTCGAAGCTGTGGCTCTGTCTCCCCCTCAGGCAGCCTTGTTGCACCCTTGGCGATCAGCCCGGACTCCACCAGCTCGACTAGATCTTCCTGCCGGAGCGAAGACCGGATACAATCGCCTTGGATCCAACCTAGCAGCAACCCCGAGCGCAACGACGACCCGCGATTATGCTTCTTGCCCTTCTCCGCCCCCGTCGCCTTCTTCACGCGTTCCAGCGCCGCCGTCTTGTCCTTCACCATAGTGGCGGAGCGGCAGTGTCGAGAGCGGAGGAGCCGGATATGGTGGGGGAAGTAGAGGAAGAAGAGAGAAAACAGACGCACATAGTACAGGCGCCTCGGCTCCGTCGCCTTATAAAGGGCCGCTTCCGAGTGGCTGACGCGTGGGACCATACGATCCTGTCAAATCCCACAACAGTTGCGCGCGTCGTACATGGCGAAAAAGGTGGCGCGGAGATCGAGGCGCTCCTATTTATCCACCTCGCTTACTTCGGCGCGCTCCGTCCCGCGCGCTTCCCTGAAATTTTGAATCCTGTGAAATCTGGGATACACTGCAATCAATCGCGCCAAAGATTCTGAACCCCAAAGCAATACTCGACAGATGATGTGAAAAGTTCACTCGGCGATTTTCTGAATCAATCAACGCGACTGAATCGAAGCTTAAGTTTCAATGAGAGTCCTCCGTCCTGCGTAAAACACTCGCGTGATGCAAAGCTCAGAGCAAGTTCAACGTCAACCTACTTTCCACTCGGACCTTAATCCATTCGGGGGCTACTGATGAGGATACAGACCCGGGGTAGGGTCATAGGCTTGACCTATACGCCCTACCCAAGGTCACTGATATGTCCAGTTTGCATCATGCTTTTATATCGATATTTATTCCATTATGGGCTGTTATTTCACGTTATGTCACAATAATTATGGCTATTCTCTCTTATTTTACAAGGTTTATCATGAAGTGGGAGAATGCGGGCAGCGGGAATTCTAGCTGGAAAAGGAGCAAATATTGGAAACCTATTCTGTACAGCTCAAAAAATCCTGAAACTCCATGGAAGTCATTTTTGGGATTAATAAGAATTTATGAGCAAAGAAAGTACTAGAGGGGGGCCACACCCTGGCTAGTAGGGTGGGGGCGCCCCCCCTACTGGGCGCGGCCCCTGTCTCTTGGCCCCCTGGTGGCCCTCCGGTGCCCATCTTGTGCTATATGAAGGCTTTTACCCTGAAAAAACCCAGAAGCAAGCTTACGGGACGAAACTCCGGCGCCACTAGGCGGAACCTTGGCGGAACCAATCTAGGGCTCTGGCGGAGCTGTTCTGCCGGGGAAACTTCCCTCCGCGAGGGGGAAATCATCACCATCGTCATCACCAACGATCCTCTCAACGAGAGGGGGTCAATCTTCATCAACATCTTCACCAGCACCATCTCCTCTCAAAACCCTAGTTCATCTCTTGTATACAATCTTGTATCCAAAACCACAAATTGGTACCTGTGGGTTGCTAGTAGTGTTGATTACTCCTTGTGGTTGATGCTAATTGGTTTACCTGGTGGAGGAGCATATGTGTCTCAGCCCTATCATTGATTGTAACTCGTTGCATTAAACTATCCATGCATCATGTTTGAACTCAAAGGAAATTTTGAAATGGGGATGTTCAAACCCTAGCAGATAATAATTTTAACTAGGTTCAATTCAAATATTTTCATTGGACCCAAAATGCCCTCCAAAAATGTTCATTATTTCTGGAAAAAGGTTAAAACCTTAATTAGAGGTCATGCACATTTTTCCAAGGCATTTATGGTTTTTGAATTAATTCATAATTGTATTTGAGTTGGAGCAAATATATTCTATAACATTTTTATTGCTCCAATGATCCTGGAATATTTTGTGGAGCTCTAGGATAAACCTTATTGCATCCACAATAATTTCGAGACAGCTGCAAAAACAATTTGGTTAAGAAACCAAATTAAAACAAGACTACAAAATTAGAAAACAGAAACAAAATAGAGAAAACCAGAGAGAGGGAGAACTTACCTAGCCTTACCTGGCTGGCCCAGTGGACAGCCAGCCCATGAGGCCCAGGCGCTAGTCACCCCTAACCTCCTGCAAATAGGCAGGAGGGCGTGTGGTTGTGGCGCGCGCGCACGCGCTTGGCCAGCTCCTGCTTGCCGCTGCTGCTGGAGGCCGCTACGAGTGCCACGCAACCCCCCCGGCCTCTCTCGTTTTCCCCAGTGCTCATCCCCTCCTTTGCCGCTCTCTATCTCCCGAGACCAAATGCCCCCATCACCGCCGCTCGCTGTTGCTGCGCCCACTGCCACGCCCTCGCCTCTCCGATTTGCCCAAGAGCTTCAGTGCGCCTCCCTCGTCCTCTCCGTCGAGCCACGCACCTCTGGACGGCCTCCATCGTCGCCACCGTCGTCTTCTTCACCGCCGGCCGCTGTGGATCTCCACCGCCCGCACGTCACCGTCCGGCCTTCCCCGAGCTCTCTTCGACGCCTACTGCAACCAATGTGAGCTGATGCTCCTCTTCCCCCTCTCCGTTCTCGCCCTCGCACACCACAGCCGTATCCCCGCTCGCGCCCGAACAACGGCCGCCACCTCTGTGCTCGCCGTCGTCATCTCCAGCGACCCCAAGGCCTCTCGATCGCTCTGCTAGATGCGATCGAGCTCAGGCTACCTCCTGGTGGCCTTCGCGCATCCAGCCGCTGCCTGTAGCTCAACTCCGGCGAGCCTCCGCCGTTGGTTTGGTCATCGCCGGCCGAACTCCGGTGACTGGTGACGTGGCCATCATTAGCCACTAATGACCTAGCTAAACCACCCCTAGAGCCACTGCCATGTGGGCCCTAGTGCCTAACCTAATTAGTTTTATTTCTCTGTTAGATTAGCACTAACCACAGTGGGCCCCGCCTGTCAATGTTGACTTGGCCACGTTAGCTTTGACCGGGTCCCACATGTCAGCCTCTGTAGCTGACTCTGTGTCACTGACCAGTAGGCCCCACTGGTCAGGTTTGACCTGGACTAGCCCCGTTGACTTGTTGATGTCACACTGACGTCAGGCTGACGCAATAAGTCAATTTCTGGATTAAACTTAAATCAGGAAATTCCAGAAAATGTCCTAAACTTCTAAAAATCATAGAAATTCAACCGTAGCTCAGAATGAAATAAGTTATATATGAAAAATTATCAGAAAAATGCAATCTACCCATCTGTACTAGTTTCATTCATGTTGAAGCAACTTAACCTTGATGTTTAGTGCAAAACATGATAAGGCACTATTTAAATTCATAAGTTGAGTTTGGGATTGAACTTTTGGTTCAAAATGGCTCAAACCCATCTGGTTGTAGTTGCCTTAGCCCAACACACTCATTCTCCCATGTGATGATCATGCATCATATTGTGCATTGCATTGATTGTGTTTCTTCTTTGTTTGTCGGTGCTTGTCCACTCTCAGTAGACGTGTACCGACGATGTGATCGATGACACCGATGAAGAACTATACTATCTTCCGAAGTGCCAGGCAAGCAAAACCCCCTTGTTCATTCTGATGCAATCCCACTCTCTCCCTCCTGCTCTCTTTTACTGCATTAGGACAACAACGATTCATCTGTTACTTGTTGCGGTAGTTGAACCCCTTATCCTCTGCATGACATGTCATTGCCACAGTAAATAGATGAAACCCACTAGCATGAGTAGGAGTTGTTTGAGCCCTGATGTGCCTACTCATTCATGCTTGTTTGTCGTGCCTGCTATTGCTTAGAGTTGCGTCAGGTCTGATTCATCAGGGATGAATCGGGTGTGTGTGAACATGTCCTACTATTGAGAGCTAAGTTTGTGAACACGATTTGGTAAAGGTATCGGTGAGAGGCCATGTAGGAGTACATGGTGGGTTGTCTCATTGAAGCCGTCCTCAGGAACTGAGTTCTGTGTTTGTGATCCATGAACAGTTACTACCACACATTGGGCTCCGGGCACTCCAAGCTCTCTCGACTTATTAATCAACTTGATCTTTGTCCAGGAGTTGCAACTAGTTTCCGGTGTTTGTAGGTAGTGTTAGTAGTCTACCAAGTGGCACCCGGTACAGGTGGGCTTGGGACAGACTAGGCACAGTGACACGGTGTACCAAGTGGCACCCGGATGGTTGGCTTGGGAACCCTACTCACATCGTTTGGGGCCGTGAGTGACACCCCGTCCGGATCTCCTTGCGGATGAAACCCGAATAGGCGATAAACCTGGACGAGAGACTTGTGTGGTTAGTCAGGTCATGCCCGACACACTCGCTGGGCTTCCGCTTGAAGGTTGCCGAGTACATGTTGTGTAAACGGCGATAAGTCGTGAGAGCGTGTGTGCAGAGGTACACCCCTACATGGTTAATATGATCTATTCGAATAGCCGTGTCCGCGGTAAAGGACTTCTAGGTTGCCTATACAGTTCATAGACAAGTGAAAGAGGATACTCTAAAATACGCAAGATAAGCGTGAGTGCTATGAATGGTGTTAGGGAGACGGGAGCGGATCCATAGTGGTTTATTGATATGGTGAATATGTGGACTCGTGTGAGCCACCTCAAAAGAGTTACTTGCAGTCGTAGTTCAGGATAGCCACCGAGTCAAAGCTGGCTTCCTGCACTTAAACCCCACCACCCCTTTGTTGATAATGGTGCATATGTAGTTAGTTCTGATGTAAGTCTTGCTGGGTACATTTGTACTCACGTTGCTTAATTTATGTTTTTGAAGAGAGACTTCAGTCTCACTAGTAGTTCCAGGTGGACTTTGACGTTTAGCTTGTTACCTCAGCTACGATCTTGTGCCCTCGGCAGGATCTCGTAGATAGTCAGGCTTCTCAGCCTTTTTCATTTCTAGATGTCTTTACTCAGACATGCTAAGCTTCCACTTGTGCTTTTACTTGTGTGCTCTGAATGTTGGGCCATGAGACCCATGTTTGTAATATCTCGCTCCTCGGAGCCTATTGAATAAATACTTGAGTTATAGAGTCATGTTGTGATGCCATGTTGTATTTGCACATATCGAGCATATTGTGTGTATGTTATTGAAATGCTTGGTATGTGTGGGATCTAACTATCTAGTTGTTTATCCTTGGTAGCCTCTCTTACCGGGAAATGTCTCCTAGTGCTTCCACTGAGCCTTGGTAGCTTGCTACTGCTCCGGAACACTTAGGTTGGCCGGCATGTGTCCTTCTACGTTCCTGTGTCTGTCCCTTCGGGGAAATGTCACGCGGTGACGACCGGAGTCCTGTTAGCCTGCTACCGCCCGGTTGACCGGAGTCCTGCTAGCCCAATTGCTACAGCCCGGATTCACTCGCGTATGACCGACACGTTCGTTGTTGGGTCATGTATGCATGTACCTGTAAGTTAGCGCCACTTTGGGTTCACGACTAGCCATGTTAGCCCAGATTCTTTGTCATATGGATGCTAGCGACACTATCATATACGTGAGACAAAAGGCGCAAACAGTCCCGGGCCTTGTAAGGCGACACCCGTGGGAAAACCGTGCGTGAGGCCGCAAAGTGATACACTACAAAAAAAGACACATCCGTGACATTTTGGGCCGAACGAATTTTTTTTCTGTCATACATATGACACTTCTATGACAATAATTGTGACAAAACCCGGTATCATCATAGATGTGGTGGGCTACTACTTGTATGACAAAAAATCATTACAGAAAATGGGCTTTTCATCCCGTGCGGGCCGAAGACACAGCTGCGTGACATTCTTTGGGCCGTCCATGACGTAAAAAACCATGGTAGAAGCGAGGGGGAGGAAAATTTCGGGGAGTTACCGGTTACGATGGGAGGTCGGGGGTCGAGCGATGCGCGTTTCTCTCGTACACGTACGCGCGTGTGTGTGAGGCGTTGGCTCTAACTGAACCCGAGCGAGGCATTTGGCTCTAACTGAACCCGAGCGATTGCACTGCAGGCTACACGTTACTGAACCCGAGCGATCAATCAATGGATGTTAACTGAACCCGATCGGGCGATTCCTTCGCTTCTGCTGCTAACTGAAGCTGATCGATGCTGCCTCTGGGATGAACAGTGAGCGTTGTGGGGGGGGGTGGATGAACAGTGAGCGATGGCGTTGCCTCTGGATGAACAGGACCCCGTGGTGTGGTGGAGGGCTAGATGAACAGTAGACGGTGGAGGGGTGCCCGTGGAGGGGTGGTTGAACAGGACCCCGTGGTGCGGAGAGCTGGATGAACAGTAGATGGTGGAGGGGTGGTTGAACAGTAGCCGGTGGAGTAGTGCACGGTGGAGGCTGGATGAACAGGAGCCCGTGGAGGCTAGAGGAGGTCGACAGTGGAGATGAACAGTATCCCGTGGAGTCCCGTTTTGCGGTACGCCACACCCCTCCTAATGAACAGGACCCTGTTTCGACCGTAGCGCTCCAACACAAGTCTGTTTCGTCCGTTTTGCGGTACACGACACCCCTCCCGATCAACAGGACCCCCATTTCAACCGTAGGAGGTCCGTTTCGTCCGTTTTGCTGTACGCCTCACCCCTCCCGATCAACAGGACCCCTGTTTCGACCATAGGAGGTCCATTTCCTCCGTTTTGCGGTACGCTAGACCCCTCCCGATGAACAGGATCCCGTTTCGAACATGGCCGGTCGAATACAAGTCCGTTTCCTCCGTTGTGCGGTACGCCAGGCCTCGTTTCCATCGCATGTTCCGTCCAACCCTCCCGATGAACACGACCATGCATTCCATTCCGACACAGCCGGTTGGCTCCCACGCGTTCCGTTGCCTCCCGATGAACACGACGCATTCTGTTGCCTCCCCATGAACACGACACATTCCGTTGCCTCCCCATGAACACGACGACGACGCTGTTTCTCCGTTCCGACCCAGCCATGTACACGAGCCCTCGCCGTACGTATGCGCGAGTAGGCGTTCGAGACCCCGCCCGTATGTACACATACATGGCCGTATTTTCTTTCTTGCACCCTCGCCGCTGTACGTACGTGTACATGCTACGTGCGTGCCTCTACTACGACACCACCAGTATATGTACATACACGTTCGCGACCAGAATGACAATGCTATGTACGCTTCGACCAGGTGGGTCCCGACTGTCAGGCACTTCCTTGCATGCGAAGATGCAGCTGGTGGGTCCCAGCAGTCAGGGAGCGAATCATTTTTTTTGCACGGACGCACTTCCTTGTATGCGAAGATGTAGCCGGTGGGTCCCAGCAGTCAGGGGGGCGAATCGTTTTTTTGCCTGGACGCACTTCCTTGCGTGCGAAGGTGTAGCTGGTGGGTCCCAGCAGTCAGGGGGGCGAATCGTTTTGTTTTTTTGCCCGGACACACTTCGTTGCGTGCGAAGATGAAGCTTGTGGGTCCCAGCAGTCAGGGGGAAACATTTTTTCCACAAAATACAGTGGCCCGTCCGGTGGGTTCCAGCTGTCAGGTGGAGGAATCATTATTTTCCGTGTAATAAGGAGGCACTTCCTTGCTGCGGCCGTGGACCCAGCTGTCAGCCTCTCCACGTACAGTCCACGTCCGATGGAAGTCGTTCCTTGACCACGTTGACTAGGCCGCGCCGAGAGCACCACAGCGGTGGACGACGGCGAGGCCTAGGAAGGGGACGACGCGGAGCCGGGGAAGACGCGGCAGTGGAAGCCCGTGCGGAGAGGAGTACGAGGGTTCACTGGTTCGGCTGCGGTGTGAGGCTGCCGTCACCGTAGGTCCTGGACAGCGGTGGGAATAGTATGGGGCGGTGAGGCCTCCGCGGTAGCACAGCCGGCCACAGGAGGCAGGAGCATGCGATACGACCGGCGCTGCTTTGGGCGGCTGGAGCAAGAAGACCAGAGGTTGAAGAAGCACTACGGCCGTTGGATGGACATCGTACGGTCACTGGAGCTAGAATCGTTCATATTGACTAAGTTGACAAAGCCCTCCGTCCCCGTCAACTTAGTTGGCCTACAAGTCATCCTCCCACTATGGTGGGTCCCAGGGGGTTTTCATTTTTTTTGTGCGTAATAAGGAGGCACTTCCTTGCGTGCGAAGATATAGCTGGTGGGTCCGACATGTCAGCGGGGTGAGTGCTTTTTTCGCGAAATACAGAGGCCCTTCCGGTGGGTCCCAGCTATCAGGTGGAGGAATCATTATTTTGCACGTACTGTCCACGGCCGATGGATGTCGTTCGTTGACCATGTTGACCAAGCCACGCCATGAGCACCATGGCGGTGGACGACGGCGAGGCCTAGGAAGGGAACAACACGGAGCCGGGGACGACACGGCAATGGTTGCCCACGCGGTGGGGAGTACGAGGGTTTACTAGTCCGGCTGCCGTCGCCAGAAAATAACAGGAGGTGTGGGTGAGTAGAGGAATGGCCTAGCCAGCAATGAAGTAGGGTGGGGTGGTGCGGCCTGTGCGGCAGCATAGCCGGCCATGGGAGGCGGGAGTAGGCAGTCCCACCGGAGTTGGTTTGGGCGGCTTGAGCAAGAAGATCAGATATTGAAGAAGCAGCACAGCCGTTGGATTAACATCCAAAGGTCACTGCTGCTAGAATCGTTTGTGGACTAAGTTGAAAAAGCCTAAGTACACGTCAACCTAGTAGACCCACAAGTCAGCCACCAAATCTGTCCCAAACAGCATACAGCCCGAAATTTCTAGCCAGATTCAAATTAATTTTAAATCTAAATATACCTTAATTTAAATTCAATGAAATTTTACCCGCACAAAAACAATGAAATTTAAAATATCAAAATCCGAAAGAAAACAATATTTTGGAACTAATTGCCTATTTGCTATATTTTTTCCATTTTACAGCCCATTTATTATTACTTATAGCCCATTTTTATTACTTATAGCCCATTTCTTATTACTTCTAGCCCATTTTCTGGGCAAAATGCATCCCTCCTCGTCTTGAAAGATTTCTGGCCCAGCAGGGCGTAGAAAAGCAAGTAGGCCTATGTTGGTTATTCTGCCAAAAACAAAATAGCTGGGTAGCCATTTTTCAGAAAGGAAAAAAACAAACTGGGCTGGTCATGTGCTAAACATATGAAATAAAATCCTGGGCTAGACGGGCCACGGGTCCCGCACAACCCAGTTGATACCCTTCTCCGTCCCGAAAAAACAAAATTACTGCGCGTGCTACTGGGTCCCTACTGTCATCCTCACCATGTATAGTCATCTCCTTATTCCTCTCGGTTGTTGACCATGTTAACAACACCGGAGGGCGGCGCCGCGGCGAGCAAAACAAGGTGGAGGACGATGGTGAGGCCTCGGATGGGAACGAACGGGAGTCGGGGAAGATCACAGCCAGCCGTGGGAGGCAGGAGCAGGCGGTCCTGTCGGCGCTGGTTTGGCTTTGGCGGCTCGAGGAAGAAGAGACTGAAGAAATGCGACAGACGTTGAATGTCAATCCAAAGGTTAAGGTTGGCACAATCGTTTTTTGACTAAGTGGACACCAAGTAGCATACTTTTTTATATAGGAAGAAAACTGCGAGGAAAATGCGTTCGTCTGCCGTCCTCCTCATAGGGAATGTTCGCCACATAAGTGACTAGCAACCTTGGTTTTCAACTGAGAGGTCTTGGGTTAGAGTCCGAGGAACACTCAACTTTGTCCTCCTTCCTTCCTCACAAAAAAAGGGAAAGAAAATCAAAGACATGGGAAGGCGTATAGAACAAGCTAGTGTACCAGTAAAGAGACGTTGCCGAGTTTTAGAAAAAAGAAAGACGTGCTCCTGTAGTTGGTTCGAATCTAAACCTCGACTATGACTATATTCTATATATGGTGCTATGCTACTCTGCAAGTAATGAAACTGACATATCCAACGTTCGCTTCTCCTCTTCTCTACTTACTCTGCCTAGCATCAGAAGCTCTCGCCGCAGCAACCATGTCCGCTGGCTGCTCGTCCACCTGCTCTTCAGCAGGCAACAACCAGATATGCACCAAGTCGCCACCCGTACCATCGCCTATGGGTCTCATCACACCCCCACCGGCACGCGCACCGCAGCCGATTGCTCGTCGCAACCCACTGCCGTTGGTGTGGTGCCACTGCTGCAAATCACGCAGAGTCATCTGTCGCGTCTCAACCACAATCCGCAACCCTGGCCGAGTCTTCTACAAATTCCCGAATCATGGGGTAATAATATGTTTAAGTGTTGTTCTGCTGCTTTAAGTTGCTGATTTTTTTAATAGTTTGGTTGATGATCTTCCAATTTGATTCGTGCAGCAAAGGGAAGATTCGTGTGATTTGTATTTCTGGGAAGTTGCTGATGTGGGGGAATGCAACTGCGCTGATTATTTGGTTAGCCGAGGAATCCCAATACCAGCAGGTTGGGGTGTTGGACAAGTAACTGAAGGAACGCCAGAAGAGGAAGATGCAGAGCAGAAGGTTAAAGATGCAGTTCCTCTAATCATGGCCAAGCAACAGCTGCTGAACGACCTTGACAGCAATTTGGAGATGAAAGTGCTTGTGAAGATAATGGGCAAAGTCGATGTGCTCTGTAGGATGATTGTCTCTTTATTTGTAGTGTATGTAGCACTCGTGATGTATTCATTGGCTACAACATGAGCACTTTGCTGAAACTAGTAATGAATAAAACATGTGTAGCAGGCTGGGCGTAGTATTGTGAACATCTAATGATTCCTATTAACGGAAATCAGGGGGTATCCCCTTTTGCTCATATAAATATATAAATAGCAGAGGCCCTATTCTCATTCGAAGACATCGAGCAAATTACAGTCCAACAGCAAACTATGTCATCAAATTCAAGTTTCACAGCCAAATATGAGTACAACTACACAACAATGTCATCATGTTTTAGTCGTCATACAATCACCAAACACAAATCAGTATACATAACAAGTGATGTTCTCACAGCAAAATACTAAACAACATGTTCATCAGGATTCAGTTGTCATAGCAAACACAATTTCACATAGTAGATAAAAAAATGTCTTCTGACAGGCAAATACGACAAAAGCAATGTAATCATCATCCGCAGTAGCAGCGTTAACATCTTCGCCATGTGTATCAATCTGAATCGTAATTCCCCATGGTGTCATCTTCTTCTTCGTCCTCAACATCCTCGAACATTGGCTTCTTCTTGATCAACTCTTGTATGTCCACAGCACGACAGGCAATCTTTTCGCCGGCGTCATTGACGTGATGGTTCTCAAAGATATTAGGAACATCTGTGTGATCTTGTACATCAGGAGCAGTGTAAGCATCATCTTGTTGTGCAACTTCATTAAATGAATTCGTCTCCTCAAACCTTTGCAATACTCTCCAGTCATTGCTACGTGCAAATGTGTCTTCCAAGAAAAACATCTGTGTTGCTTGATTTGCGAAAATAAAAGGCTCGTTGGTCTGGTACGCCGCCTTGACATTGATGGATTTGAAATAATCATCAGCTCTGGGTTTTACGATCCTGGAAAACAAGTTATACCAACGATAGCACAACAGAACCACACACCGATGATCCTCGGAACTGGAGATATACTGCAACTGAACAATGTCTGTTATGTTAGCATACATTTTAGTTGTCTCTTTGTCATACGTATCCGTGCTCATGATGGCACTGTTTTGTGTCTTCCTGCCTTCGTCTCGTGCAAGGGTGTTGTAGCGCACATCTCCAACAACGCAAGATTCATAATTTCTTACCCGAGTATCAGGACCCATTGCTAGTGAGTGAAGGGCATCATCAACTGCCTGCCCATCCTCCCGCATCTTCTTAAACTATGTCTAGAAAATAGACAAGCTGATCATCTTATGTACTCAATATATTAAAAAAATTGACAGTGCACTTCAAAAGCTTACATGGTTCTTGAACCATTTCCCAAATCCTGCCATAACCAGTTTGTCAATGTTTCTTGGATTTTGCGGTAGTAACTCCTCTTTGTAGATGCTGCACAACATAGTGATCGCGTCAAACATCTAAATATATAAGAATGTGCTGCAAGTTTAGTAGATTACGATGTATAAGCTGCAATACTGCACTTACTTGATATGAGGTAGTATCTCAGGACAGTTATTCAACACATACCAAACCATTTTGTCCAAATCATTAGGTTTGTCCTCTTGTCGACTCTTCCCTGTAACTCGAACATAATAATCGAAAACATTGAGCCCGGGATTGTCTTCACCCACCTCTTTGCTAAGATGATCAGCTGTTTCAATTTATTTTGAGCAGAATGTCAACGCTTCTGTAGCAATGTAGGCCTCTGCAATGGAACCCTCGGGTCTAGCTCTGTTCCTAACATAGCCTTTGAAAGTGCCTAGCCGCCTTTCAATAGGGTACATCCAGCCATACTGTACTGGACCTCTAAGTAGTGCCTCATCAGGTAGATGAACAGCCAAATGTACCATCACATTAAAGAAGGCTGGAGGATATATCTTCTCAAGGTCGCATAGGATAGTTGGTATCTTGTGCCTAAGACGCTCCAAAGCATCTATCCTGATATTTCTACTACAGAGTTCCCTGAGGAATTGTCCCAACTCTGCAACTGCTCTGTATAAGTCAGGGCGGCCCAATCCTCTCAGGATAACAGGTAAAACCCTTTGAAGTAGGACATGGCAGTCATGAGTTTTCAACCCTTGTACGTTGTTTCCATCTGCACTGACTCTCCTTTCAGGGTTGGAAGCAAATCCATGTGGGAATCTCACACGTGACAGGACCTCGCAGAATTCTTTTCTTTTTACCTTGTCCAAGACGTACACAGCTGGTGCCATATCCCGTGGTTTACCTTCATCTTTTACCTGCAAATCCTCTCTGATACCCAGGCGTGTCAAATCAATCCTAGATTTTAAGGTACCTTTCGTCTTGCCTTCAATGTTAAGAAGTGTGCCGATAATGTTGTCACATATATTTTTCTCGATGTGCATCACATCAAGATTATGCCGCAGATCCAAATCTTTCCAATACTCCAAGTCCCACAAAGTGGACCTGCGGGTAAACAATAATCTCTCTTCTACTGTGCCACACTTCCTTTTCCCGCTACCATTACCAGGATGGTTTCCTGGTGTAATATGCCTGACCTTCTCTAATTCCACTTGCAACTCATCGGCGGTGAGCCTCTTTGGCGCATCACGGTTTTCATGCTTTGCATTGAACACATGCCTTCGGTATTTTCTAGGATGCGGCTTGTCCTTGGCAAGGAACCGGTGGTGTCCAATGTAACAGATCTTGCTAAGTATTGCGTATGACAGCGGATTCCTGTCACAGCGAACACATGCATTGTAACCATGTGTCGTTCGCCCTGACATAGTGCCCAAAGCCGGATAATCATGGATGCACCAAATTACAACAGAACGCAGAAAGAAATCAGATGGTGGGCTGCTATATAGGTCTCGAGTGAGGACACCCTTCCATAGCTATTGAAGTTCCTCCACAAGAGGCTCCATGAACAAATCAAAATCCTTTCCATGACTTTTTGGACCTGGGATGAGAAAGGCCATCATGTAGTTTGATTCTTTGGTGCACACATTTGGAGGCATGTTGTAAGGGATAACAAGCACTGGCCACATGCTATATGTGGCGCTCTGGTGGCCAAATGGGTTAAATCCATCTGAAGCTAAGCCAAGTCTAATGTTTCTCGGGTCAGCAGCAAACTCTTTGTGTTTATCATTGAAGCTTTTCCACTCACTACCATGAGATGGATGGCTCATTACATTCTGATCTCTATACTCCTGGTTCCTAGAATGCCACAGTACATCCTCTCTTGTTTCAGCATCATGAAACAACCTCTGCAATCTTGGTGTAACTGGAAAATGTCTAAGAACATTATGAGGAATCCTCTTCACAACATCGCCATCTTTCCATCTTGATGATTTGCATTTCGGGCATTCACTTAAGTTGGCATAATCCTTCCGGAACAGAACACAATTATTCTTACAAACATGGATCGTATCATATCCAATTCCAACTGCATGAAGGAAATTCTTCATTTTACTGTAGGTGTGTGGCAGCTCAGATGCATCTGTGAAAGATTTGCGGAAAGCAGCCAACATCGCATCGAATGATTTGTTGGTCATCCGCTCAGATGTCTTCACCTGAAGAAAGGTGACCATAGCTGAGAATACTGACAGCTTATTTCCTGGGGTGACAGCAACGTTGCATTGTTCCAACATGCGAGCCCACCGTTTTTCTTCTATAGGTGAAAGTTCACGGAATGCACGAGCATTTCGTAGCATTGTTTCAATGTTGGTCAAACTCACTGGCTCCGCCACCACCACCTCCTCCTCCTCTTCCACCTGAGCATCAGGCAGGTCAAGATGGTGATCTGCTGCTTCCACGTAGTCAATAACATTGACGTTCACAGCTTCACCATGATGAACCCACCTAGTATATGTGACCGGCATCCCATACAAGTGTAGATGATTTTGCACAGTTGACTGGGGTCTTGTAACTGAATTCATACAACTGCTACACGGGCAGAGCACATCTGATTTCGGACCATCGTACTCAGCTCGGATAAAGTTCATGAAGTTTTCAACCCCCTCGACATATGCAGCGGAGAATCTTCGAGGAGAAGTTATCCAGGTCATGTCCATCTGTTAGACATACAAATTAGTTCTTCTACTAGATATTACAGGAAAAACATATATGCTTTTTTATGAAGTCCAGAAAAAAATACCTAGGTCGATGTCTAAAGCTATGGCAAGATATTTGGACGAGCAGATCTAAGTAACGAAATATATGTAAAGCTAATTCAGCAAACAGATTTGAGTGCTAAATTATGGCAGGCTGTTTCAGCAGTCAATGAGGCCGAGCACACAGCCATCAAACTATCGAAGGCCATCGCAGCAACAAAGATCGAGTATAAAATGGTGTAGAGCTATTTCACCTAACAGATTGGCTACTAGACCATGGAAATCGACGTCCCAATAAATATATGGCGGGATATTTTAGCAACTAATCGGCCTTGGCATGCCATCTCAGCTAAGCAGATTGAGTGCAGAACAGGGCAAGGAAGCTTCTTAAGCAGAGCATATTGACAGTAAACTACTTCGGCAAACAGTGAGATTAACAGTGTCTATCAACTAACATTCAACGCTACACCGACATGAACGGGGCCTCAGTCTAGAATGTGCGTACCGTGGGAGAAGCTGACCGCTGTGCGTCTCCACACGAACGTCGCCAGCGGTGGCGGCACTGACCGCCGTGCACCTCCACAAGAACGTAACCAGAGGTGGCGGCGCGGCTAGAGGACGGCAGTCTACGAGAGCGTACTGTGCGGGCGAGAGGATCGCCGAACCGCGGCGCCGACGTATCGGTGCGGCAGGGAGGGCAGCTTTGGAGCGAATGGAGTGGAGGTGGACAAGGGGGAGCGGGGTTTGGGAATATTATTGGCTAGTTGGCCGAAGGGTGGTTGAATCGGATTTGGGGGGAATTTTTGGGTGTGGGGGGGGGAGGATTTTCGCGCGGTGGATGGGGGGGGTTTGGTGCATGGTCGGTTTCTCCAAGTGCAATCCAACGTGTCAGTGAAGAGGCAAGCCGAAGCGTGTTCCGTTTGCGTGAGCTGTGTGCAGGACCGAACATGCGTGGGGTGCCATGCGACCGCGACAGGAGTGCTGTGAGTGTACCGCCTTTTTTCCTTTTAAACTAGGTGCTTCGCCCCCTCAAAAAAAATTTTGTTGCTTCACACGATCCATCGATACTACTACTAGTAATCCGGTAATCTTGACTAAAACGGTGCGGCCGGGTCTTTTCCCGCACGATATGCTGGGAGGTTGGCTTAGTTGGGTTTTTTAGGACGAGTAATGCTACACCTACATAATCCCAGTTACATAATTAACGTAATGTGAAACGTGTGAGCTATTGATTGTAGATTGGGGGAGGGAGGGGCCCACCACCATGAAAATTAGGGGAGGAGAGAGAGAGGCAGTTTACGTTAACCCTTTGTAGGTTCCCGTAGATGTAGAAAGATGTGAAATGCGTGAATGTGTAGTGGACGTACTATTGGAGTGCCTAAGATAATTTGTGTATGTATAGACCCTATGAGTTTATTTTACTTCGCATGTTAGATTTATCTCGGTTCAATAAAAAGCTGAGTTGGTGATGATGGTGTGCCTATCATCCTGCAATATAGGCCGTCCGATCTATATCTAACGGATAGGAAGGAAACTATGACAATTTACCCGCACTCCTCTCTACATTTGCAGATAAGGCTTTCCCTCGTTCATCCTTTTCTCCCACAAGATCTTGATCTTCCGTGCAACGCACGGGCATCTTGCTAGTACTCCTACAATATGTATATTATTGTGAAAGTTCATATACACCGGCCGAGATTAATGCAAACATGGCAGATTTTCATTACATTTCGAACTTTTATAGGACAGAAAAATAGAAGAAACCTGACCCTAAACCTATTCTACGGCGGTGACCGACGTCCTCCATCTGCAATCTCTATGTACGGGGGCGGGGTTCAAGACCCGTGAAGTGAAGGTGCGGTCTCCGGCGAGGAAGAGTAGAACATGGGATACGGACCGGCCAGTTGCACACCATGCCATGCCGCCTCCCATGGCCTACTCATCCTCGGAGGAGTCCCCGACCTCGGTGGTGCCGGACGTTGGACGGCGACAAGTAGGACGCGTGGCTGACGGTGCTCCTGTCGTCGGCCGCCAGCGTGGCCACCGCTTGTGCAGTCGCGTCCACGTCCGGCTACACTGCTATTGCGTCGCGAGAGGCGACTTGAGTGAGGGCGGCGACCTCGAGCTTCATCCCCGAAGACAAGCTCTCCCACAGAGCATTCGCACTTGAGGTCATGGCTGATGTGGTGCCAGGTAGGAGGACGATGCGCTATGGTGTGGAGGTTAGCTAGGAGTTGCCGCTTTAAGTAGCGCATTCCGGTGAGGCCAAGCATCCGGGTGCGTCATTAAGTCGCCGGAGTTGGTTCCTCGGGCACCGAGCCTCTTAACGACGACATACGAACGGACGGCATGAATGCGGGCAACTGGCGCCGGCTGGGAACACACCACGCGACAGCGCAAGGGGCGATGGTTTTGGTGTGCCAGGGTAGTCAGCTGCGGTCGTGGCAACGTTGGGGATGCCCTTTGCTCACATGCGATCCCCGCATGTCATTGAAAAGGCAAGACGACCCGGCATGGTCTGAGGTCCAGAGGATGCAGTTGGCCGCGCTACACCACTCCGTGGACGCATCACGGCGCCCCGTGCATCCTCGACGAGCCGGGTGTTGGGGTGTGTTTGGATTGTGGCCAAAGTGCACCTTACCAAAATTTTGGTCATGACCCAAAGATTGGTCTTTGTTTGGATGGTTGCCATTTTTTTGGCATGCCAATGAACTCTAGCCAACTCTAGTTCATTTTTCTTGCCAATGTCGGCCAAATTATGGGCAACCAATACCTCAACCAAAATTTTGGTCATGACCCAAAGATTGGTCTTTGTTTGGATGGTTGCCATTTCTTTGGCATGCCATGAACTCTAGCCAACTCTAGTTCATTTTTCTTGCCAATGTCGGCCAAATCATGGGCAACGAATACCTCAACCAAAATTTTGGCGACCCATTGCTTTGATTGGGCAACCTTGGGCACAAACCAAACGCCACCCTCGGCACACTGAAACCGACCGTGTCTAGCGACGATATGAGCGTGTCGCTCACCGCGCTCATCATGTCCAGAGGCGGTGCTGGAGCTGCGCCCCGTTGTTGGCCCCAACGACCCACATGAACGGTTCTCGGTGGCGAGGAGGTCGTGGGCCAGCTCCTCCATTGGACTAGTCTGCGCTACGTCGCCCCGATGGGTGTGCCCCACATGTCAGTTTCCCTGTTTTCCTAGCCATATTCAAGCGTCAGCGCTCCACGTTGCGCATTAGGCCTTTCACTATGAAGGCCAAGCAAGACAACTTGTTGTTTATTTGAGCCGTTCAAGTATAATCATGTGGCGTTTGCTTATTTCTCATTCCTCTCCAACCCTCTTGTCATCGATCATGTCGCCCTCCAGTCGAGTCCATCCTCTCGCATGCCTCATTCGAACATTCCGCCGACTATCATTCGCATGTACCCACCCTAGTCCTCTTTCAATAGATCTCCGGACCCCGAGATGAAATCGAGAGGGAACGAGTGGGGACACGTGATACCTAAGGCGGATTCAAAATTTTGAACCGGTGATCATAGCATCCGCAAATCATATATAAAGGGTATTCAATGTTCGTTTCGTTTTTGAACGTAAAATATACTCCCTCCTATCCATTCTAGTTTACATATAAGTTTTATGTGTAGTCAAAGTATCCCTACTTTGATCAAAAAGGTATCAACATTCAACAACGCCCAATCAATATTGTTAGATTCGTACATACTCCTAGATTTGTACTCGAGATGGTTTCCAATTTGACTATAGACAATATTAATAGTACATGAGATGTATAATGTGAAAATTATATCATTGGAAACTCCTTTCACATACGAATTTGACCTTATGCTTTGTGTAAGTTGCATGTCATATATTATTACTCTAACATTTGGTCAAAGTTAGCCTCGAAAAACGCATTAGACCCTGTATGCTTTGTGTAAGTTGCATTTCATATATTATTACTCTAACATTTGTGTAAGTTGCATGTCATATATTATTACTCTAACATTTGGTCAAAGTAGTATAGTGGAAGTGGATCCTCTGACGCAGGTATCCCTGCCTTACCCTCCCTTTCGGTCGCTTACTGGAGGACCCCGTGCTTGCTAGGTCCCGCATGTCAGTTACTCAATGGGTTCGGCCACGTCAGGGGATCCTCATCCGTAGTATACTCCCTCTGTTTTTATTTACTCCGCATAAAACAGAGGGAGTGGTGGTATAATAAATGACGCGGGCGGGGGAGGGGGAGGGACGTCGCTTTGCTCTCAACTGCGGTCCCACTAGACGAAGTGCGCTCCATTCGGTGAGTGGCGTGGAGGGTCCAGCGTGCCGGGCTGCAACGCGAACATGACAAGAGCGATGTACAGTCAAAACCGATTGACCGGTCGTCACCAGAACCACTATTCACACCAGAACCTTCGTTGCTCGGCCTATGCCAGCCACTGCCCTAAAACCACACCAAATCTCCAGCCCATTCCCCCACCTTTCAATCCCCTAGCCCGCATCAAGCGCCCCCTAGTTCGCCGGAAAGCCATGGTGCGCCGCAAGATCACTTACTACAAGATGTTGACGCCGGAGCGCCGCACAGAAATCGCGGCGGCGGTCGGCGCCACAGACTTTCGTTCCCAAGCTCACTTTGCGGCGAGCCAATCCCCGAGTTCTCTGGAGCCAAGCTACGAGGAGGAGGAAGCCGATCCAATGTTCATGGCGGAGGTCGCGGAGAAGAAGGCCTCCGATGGGTATTAGAGATGGACGTCGACTTCGTGCCGGCATCCGAGTCCCCCATGGTGCAGGCAGACCAGCGGTTCAACATGGCGATACTAAAGGAGGACCGGGAGGCAGAGGCTCAACTCGACGCAGAGTGCGCGCATGCCGCCGCCATCGAGGCTCTCCTGCAGGCGGAACTGGATGTCGTGGATGTGAACCGGGCGGCGGAGGCTCAACTTGAGGCGGAGCGCGCAGATGCCGCTGCCATCGAGGCCCTCCTGTAGGCGGAACCGGACGTCCTGGACTTGAACCGGGCGGCAGAGGCTCGACTCGACGCAGAGCGCGCGGATGCCGCTCTCATCAACGCCCTCTTGCAGGCGGAACCGGATGTCCTGGACTTGAACTGAGCGGTGGAGGCTTGACTCGACGCATAGCACACGGATGCCGCTCTCATCGACGCCCTCCTGCAGGCGGAACCGGACGTCCTGGACTTGAACCGGGTGGCGGAGGCTCGACTCGACGCGGAGCGCGCGGATGCTGTTGCCATCGAGGCCCTCCTGCAGGCGGAACCGGACGTCCTCGACTTGAACCGGGATGTGCTCTCGTCCGTGCAGAGCGCCCGCACGCTCCGCTTGAACGAGTAGCTGGAGGCCGAGGACAACCACGGTGCGGAAACACACGTCGGCAGCGACGTCTGGTTCGCGCCGGCAGCCAAAGATGATGAGGCCGTCTCTTTCCGCGAGCAGTCATAGTTTTTCTTTATGTTGTTGTTTTTATGGATCTTTTTCTGTGTAAAAACATATATTTGTTATGCAAGTTGACTGACTTGGGTCAGTCTACCATTTCAGGCGGTTGGATGAATATCCTACGTCTCCTAACCCTTCTTTCCTTCTTCCTCACCTCTTCTTCTTCCCCAACAGACCACCGCACGGGCCGTACGGATACTCCCCAACATGCGGTTGGATAAACATACTCTGAACGAAAATTATGTGTCAGCGATAGGAAGGCTGAGTTTGGTTTGTTCAGATGCGACAACACGTGTTAATCGGGGTGCGTTCCCTTGGTTGGGTTTGCGGCGTGCAGGAGCGACTATGTGAGGGTGCGGTGCGACCGCGGTGTGCAGGAGCAACCGTGTGAGGGTGCGGTGTGACCGCGACAGCCATGCACAAGTGTACCTCCTCATTTTGAAAACTTTAGGCAAGCTTGGAAAAAATATGTGGTGAAGTTTGGCAATGCAAGGCCTAGACCCAAACAGGATAAGTACGTACGTACTAGGAGTACTAGTGTTAAAAAAGAAAGGCGGGGTTTTCCATCGCGGGATTTAATCGATACAAATCCTCGTTTCACGTGTCAATTAATGCATATTTTTGTCTCCAAAGACCAAAGAGCTAACCATCTCACTCCTCATCGCTTGATTAATGCAGCGCCATGCAAACCAACCTTCTCACTTCCGCATGCATGCAGGGGATATTAATGTCCTTGGTTGCTAACCCCATCAATTTTGCCTTGATTAGTGTTAGTGGCCCTTTGCAAATTGTAATTTTGATATACTGGACTTGTGTACAAAAAATGGAGGTAGTAACTATATTTGACTTCCTTCCCCATTGCGGTGACGTCGACGATATCTTTTTTTTGTGGTTTGGCGAAGTGCGTTCGACGAAGAACACCATTGAGGGAGACCACGGTAAGTCGTTCGCAAGTGCCGCCTGCAAGCCGAGACAACCGCCTTATTTGCATCCAGGAAGTCCTTTACTAGTACTACTAGGAGTACTAGTGCGGTGAGATGGTTTCTCGAAGAAGACGATGGAGAAGCGAAGTCAGCAAAGAGTGAAATGATGGTTGCTTCGTCCGTGCTTTTGTGATTTGACGCCTCACTGCTTTGTGATTTGTGATAGAAGGGACAGGGGAGTAGAGTCTGTGCTCTATACTGTACTACACGCATCCAAGCATGGGAGAAAGAGGAGAGATGTTGCATTTTCCTATTCCTTCAATCAATCAATCAGGGAGCTTCGGTTCCATCTTTTTGGCTTTGGCAACACCGTCCACAATGGTTCCCACGATGAAAAAAGCTATTTTCACATTTGGCTAGACATTGTGGATGCCCTTAACCATACCACTTGGTTTTGCTCCTCTGGGCTATCTATACAAATCTCAATTATATTGATCTAAAAAATTATAGAATCAAGATTAGTAAAAAGGAGGTGATTTTGCCGCGCGGATGGCGTGGGAGGTTTCTTATTTGAGCAATGCTACATCCACATAATGGTTTACGTAAAGTTACGAACTGATGTGATGTGGGACTATTTGATTGGATTAAAGGAGAGGATTATTCCCACCCCACCTGAAAATAAGGGGGGCATATATAGATTAGATGGAAAGTATACGTAGCAGCTACGTAGCCCTTTGTATGTCTAGGATTAGGCTTCTTATTTTTGGAGGACGTTGTCCTGGCGGTTTGCTAACATGCGGTCCCATGTGTCAGTGCTTTACCAAGCCGATCCGTGTCCCACATGAGGCAGAGCAATGGCAGAAGCAACATGTGGTTAAGTTGAAGAAGATGAGGGAGAAGCGGATTCAGCAACGAGTGAAATGATGGTTGCTTTGTCCCTCCAACTTCTTTTTTTAGCATTATTACTTCATCCCTCCAACTTAACTGCGGGAAAGGTGCAGCTTTGTGATTTGATGCCTCATTGCTCATTACTACGCCGGCGCCATGACTGGGGTGCTTCACCCCGGCTGCTCTGCACTGTATTCCGGTATGGCACGTGGACCTGGTAGCTTGATGTCCCACATGTCGGTGAAAGGGACTAGAAGATTTATGAAAGCGAGCGCTCCACTCTTACGATGAAGGAGTAGACGACACGACGGCCCAGTGAATTGTCACTTGTACTGTATAGTACTATAGTTTTGCTGTTACGATCCATCGATACAAACCCGATTAAACATGAAAGGGCGGGATTTTTCTCGCGCGGTAGATGATACTAGTCATACATTTCAAAGGAAATTTTAATGTATGCAAACTGAATAACTATAAGTAACTAGCAAGATGCCCATGCATTGCACGGAATATCAAGATGCATTTTTTTATAAAACACCTGTTGTGATTGACCCATGCGGAAGTAATCCCATGTGTAAAAACTAATGATATCTCGAGAAAGAGAGATAAGGTGAGGAGGAGTGGGACGTGGTGGTGATTGGTGGTCGGACTGAGCGGAGGCATGGGGATGGACGACGCCGGCAGTGGCCCCCATGCCAGATTGTTCCATATGCTTCCTTTTTTAATTGCTCAACAATGAGGGTGTGGGAGATAAGGATGAAAGCGGGAAGGCCTTGTCTGCAAATATGGAGAGAGGTGCGGGTATCTTTTTGCAAAATTGTCATAGTTTGCTTTCTGTCCGTCAGATATAGATCGGACGGTCTATATTGCAAGATGGCAGGCACACCATCGTCACCAACTCAGTTTTTTATAAGAGTAGAGACAATATGATATCTAGTAAAACAAAAAACACATATGATTTATTGTGTTAGAGTGTAGTAGTAGTGCTGTAATGCATAGTTGTTAGATGTAACATGCGAGAATGTGTAGAGATGTAGTTTTGGAGGGCCTACAGAGAGAAAAGCGTAATACGGTCACCGAACTTCAGAATAAGCTGATTACGGTCACTATATACATTTTGTGGTGATTATACGGTCACTTGCTCACAGTTCAGCATCGGATTACACTCTGTTGACCGGCCAAATAGTCTGCGTGGCGCCATGTTGACTAGTTAAATTGACCATGTTCCTTGTGGGTCCCACCTGTTAGTTCGCATAGGAAAAGGTCAGCTAAACACAAATTTACTGAGGCGCGACAAGGCTCCAACCCGTGCGCGGGAATCACCTGGTTGTGTATGTGTTTGTCAGGGCCTGATGTGTGCGCATGCACGTGTACGTTGAGCACTTGAGCGTGAGAGTGTGTGTTGGTCGTGTGGTGTACTGGTGTGCATGCATGTGTGCGTGTGTGCGTGTGAGTGTTGCATGCGTGCGTGGCTGTGTGTGTACATGTGAGTGTTGCGTGCGTGCGTGGGTGCATGTGTTTGTGTGAGTGTTGCGTGGATGCAGTTCGTGTGGATGTGTGCGTGTGTGTATAATCACCACACCAGCTCCTGAGTGTTAAAACAGATGGCTCAGTATACCAATACAAGGCCACCTTGTTCGTTGTGCCCGCGGTCATGACTTCGAACCACCGTCCAAATATTATTTTGTCGTTTGTTTTCATTCTTACTAGCAAGATGCCCGTGCGTTACACGTAACGTCAAGATGCATTTGTATGACTTGTTTATCTTGTGATAGAAAAGGATGAAAGAGGGAAGGCTTTATTTGCAAATGTGGAGAGGTGTGTGGGTACCTTTTTGCAAAATTTCCATAGTTTATTTCCTATCCGTCAGATATAAATCGGACGGCCTATATTGCAGGATGGCAAGAGTGTAGATGTAGAGTAGATACAAGTCGACAGGTGGGCATGATGGTAGTGAGATAATGTGATGCAACACTAGAGGTGCCACGTGGAGCGTTTAACTGGTCAACTAGTCATGTCATGACCAAATAAAGAGTTGTACGGTGAGCCCGTGACTGTATAATAACCACTAAACGTAAATGGTGACTGTAATGAGTGGATTCTGAAGTCCAATGTACGTATCGTACTTTTGCTTCAAATACAATGATCGTCATTGCATATATCGCGAGAGAAAGATGAAACACGCGTGAATTTTCTGGGGGCTTACTTTTAGAGGACCTGGAGACAGTTTTGTGTGCATACGTGAAAGGGGCGTACAGGGGGGTATGCGATGGAGAGAGAGATGCTCTTTGTTTCTCTTTATTATGACTAACTTTGTATATAGTATAAAAATATATAAATTCACAGTACGGAATAAATATCATTGTGGGCACCATGCAATGCAAATTAGCATTCGTACTCCTCCATATAACTTTGTAATGTTGTATGTATGTAGAAACTCTAAAATAATTTTTTGGCCACACTTTATTCAAAAGGAATGTTGTATGCGAAATAAACATGACGAGAGGGCTTTTTAGATCAATGGGGTACGTGATGTAACATGTGTGATTGTGTAGTTGATGCATTTGGCGGGGCCTAGAGAGGTATGTGTGTGTATTACGTATTCGAGAGAGGCATGGATAGAGGGGCCGACTGGGGGGCGTGGGAGAGATAGCACGAGAAATGAGAGTGGTCTAGAGAGAGAGAGACGAATATGACGTCACGACAAGAGGTTCCATTCCCTTGAGTGTGTATATGCAAGGGGGGAGGGAATAGAGGCACCAGGAGAATTTTTCTGTGTGTGTGGTGTTTGTGTTGGTGTGTGTGGGTGTGAGAAGATAATGAGACATGGGGGCAGAGGGTGTGTCACCGCGTGAGGTCCGGTGGGCCGAGGTGAGGCCCTTCTTTCGGTTCCGTCCTGCGCCACATTGGTCGGCCCGTGACGCATGTAGGAAGTCCCATGGATGACTAGTCGTACAAGACAAAGATAGCAGAATTGTGAAGGACTCTGTGTCCACTGACAAAGCCGGCTAGGATTTGTAACCCTAGGTTCTCGGACTAAGGTAACCCCTTTATCTCTAATATTACTATTCATCCAACCTAACTTTAAGGGGCATCCTACAGAATGGTCTGCTAGAATCATACTCATCGATTCGGAAGAGTGGTGTGAGACAATGCGTGAGAGACAGGCGTAAAGATAATATGCATACATGAGACGCGTAGGCAGGTATGTATATAGAAAGGGTCGATGAGGATTGTGCGTGTGTATGTTTTCGAGAGGAAGAGTGCTTGTGATAAAGGTTAGTGAAAACAGTTGTAAATGGTTACGAGAGGGAGGGAGGGTTATATCTAGAGCATGTGTGCGAGAAAGACACCTCGGGAGAGAGTGTGTGAGCATGTGTGAGAGACCACCGATGGAGAGTGAAACTACATGTAAAAGACTGCTCTACACATTGATTAAAGATATAAATTTTATCCAAATATTAGGATGGGATCATGATATTTGCAATTCGTGTAAGGAGTGGTCATTGATCCATCAGACATCTAGATTCTATCGAATTTGAGCATGTCTATGTTATTATTCGACATAATTGATCCACATAGTTAGTATTTTGAACTCCAGACAATGCATCGCTTTAGCAATCGAATATAAACGTGAGTATAGTTCATGTTGTGTGTGTAAAGCACATTATACATACAAAAGTCACACAATGGACATTATAAATAGCTACCTATGAACTAGCATACATTTGAATCCAACTTAAGGTGGTTTAAAAAAATCGAATTCAACATGAATTATGGGGGCACCAATCTTTGCTCTGATTTTGTACATAATAGCATATGTAGTCGTGTACAAAATAGATTCAAATTTAGCTCCTCCATTCCAAAATAATCGTAGTTATAGGATTTTCAAGTGTCAAAATTTCAAAAAGAAGCGGATAATTTAATGAGGTTTTCAAACATACAAGGTCAAACATAATGTTGTCTATTTAGGTCAATCCTCCTAGTTCAAGAATACTCTAAACGTGAATGCTTGCGTTTCAAAATTTCGAACGAAGCGCCAAAAGAGCCTCTACTCGCCCGAAACCGCGTGAGACCAATGTTTGGTAGTACAAGGAAATTACTTTTCTAATAACTCCGACACGTGAAACCTACCGGCCCGACGTCCAAAGGTCTAAACCGGGGTAGGTTTTTAGCTTCATCTAGACGCCACGCAACCGCCTCCGAAAAACATTCATACACAATGGCAGCTTAAGCACACATGCGCGCGGCCGAAATCGCTCCCGCCCACTATTTGGGACACCTGGGATTACCATCCTACCCCCGACCCGCAGTAGGTCCAAAATTTAAGAGGGGGGCAAAGTTTGTACTTTCCCCAAATTTCAAACAAGCGCGTCCCATCTTCTGTTCAAAAAAGCCAAAACAAGCACGTCCCAGACCGAAACATGGTTCCCCCCCCCCACCTATCTGATTCCCCATTCGTACTCTGTGGGCGCCAAAACTACCTCTCCACCAGCCGCGAAACCCAGGCGTCCTCCGTCCGCCACCCCGTCCCACCCATCAACCGCCGCCCTCCTCCATCACACCGGAGCCGATACCCCAACGTCGTCGTCCACCACAACCTCAACCGCAACGCCCTCCACGGCTAGTAGTTGAAGCCAAGGCCGAGCCGTCCGTACCCAAGCCAGTTCAGCCACACCGTCCTGCACCTCACCGCTGCCGCTCCAACTTCGCCACCCTCCACCGCACCGGAGTTGTTCCTACTACGCTGTCCTTCGCCGCCTCGGATCTGCTTCCCCTCCGCCGACATACGGCCACGGCAACACAGTCAACAATTTGGCCATGGGTTCGTCCAAGCCTGCACCCTCCAGAACATCGGTTTCCCCGGTAAAAATAAGAAGATCGGCGTGACATGTGGAGGTGACCACACCGGCAACCGATAAAGGTACTCCTCTTCCCTTATCCATGCAAATCTTACTTCTCTGCTTGCACGGTATTCATCCCACAGAAGACACTAGTTGACTGCTACTTCTTGATACTAGATGTTCCTAGTAACTTGCAATGCACAAGGTTTCTCCTCATATACTATTTCACCTTAGCTAGAGGTCTGTCGCCCCCCTGAATTTAAATTTCTGGCCAGTTGATTCCCAATTAACGGAAGCATTCCCCGGCGTAACAGCCGCTAGTACGACTATTACGCCGGGGAAGCAGCGCCTTCGTGTTTATCTTAGGGGCGTGTGCGGCCTAGAGCTACTGACGCCCGACCTGGAGGTCGGCTGGGATTAAAGGGATGGCCTGGGGGCGCTGCCAAGCACAGCGGTGGTGTGAGGTCGATGGGAGGGCGGGGCGGCGGAGGCAGGGGTCTGGGCTGGTGGTCACTAGCGGTTCGAGAAAGATCGTCAACAGTGACTGGCGGGAGGTAGATGAAGGCCATCTGCCCATTCCTTATAGATCGTACGGTTCATTAAAAAAATCGACTGACCTATTTATTTTTAGTCAACTGTTATCTTAGATATGACCACATGTGGTGGTGTGCTGGAGGAGTAGTTGCATTTCCTGTGCTCATATATTACAAAATCATACGGAGTAGAATCTAATTTTGTTTGCCATGCAGTGTTGTAGAGCTATCATATGTCTCCTGTCATTTATTTTTTGGCCACCTGCTATCTGCTACTTTTACAGTGCACTAGTTCTGCACACACTTCACCCATACTCTCACTATTGTGTTTTTATGCAAGGGTATTTCAGAGTGTGCCGAAAGAGAAGCAACAAAGAAAAGAGAGAAGTCACGCCAGCTTTCTTCGCGGGTATGCACGACACGTTACAGCGCTATAAAGGGTGCAGTGTCAGCAGATGGTGACGGTAAACGTAGCCCTGGAGTTGATGACCTCGCTCGCAATGAACCACCATCCCAGGTGCTTGCTTTAACTTCGCGCTGTCATATGTGGTTGCATGTTCCATATGGTGTCTAGCTTGTATTCGAAAGGCCGAAGTCGGTCTTTATTAAGATAAGGAAAGATATTTTTTACATGAACCACCATCCCGTGAGCACCAGAAGACAAATAGCTAGTCAGGGCACTGGCCGAGCCAGTGACAAGCCCAGCAAAGATAGGCATCACCTGGAAGCCAACTAAAAAGCTGCGATGGTGGCGAAGCAGCCCACCTCCCAACAGGCTCTCAGGTCCTAGATGATCATGCTCACCACTCCAACCGGATGTCTAGCTTGTATTGCTTCCAATTTGGTTAAATTGCATCTACTTAGCTTACACATTATACCTTTGAATATGACATGCCTTTCTATTTTTGGTACATACTAGTACATCTGTGTATTAACCATGTTCTTACATCAAACTAATGTTCTTGTGTATCCCTCATCAATCACTTATGACGAGACAGGCATGCAAAGGGACTACTCCTCATTTAAAGAATGCAGCGTCAGCCTCCCAACATGATTCTCAAGAAACATAAATGCTAGATGAAGATAGTGAACGTAGCTCTGTAGTTGATTACAGCATTTCCCCTACACTAGCATCGCAGGTGCTTGCTCTAACTTGGCAGCGTGATATGTGGTTGCATGTTGCATATGGTGTCTAGATTGTAATTCTTCCAATCTGGTTAAACTGCATATGCTAGTCTGCTTAGCTTATACATTATACCTATTAATGTGACATGCCTTCCTGTATTTAGTACATAGTACATCTGTCTCTTAAGCATGTCCTTACATAAAACTATTGTTTTTTGTATCCCACATCAATCAACATGACGAGACACCTTTAGTATATGCAGTGCGATATTAGTTACATCTTTCATATGATTTATAGCATGCGCTGCTTCTAATTTGTTGAAATTCCATTTATGATGGGACGCTTTTAACTTGGCAGAGTCATATTGGTTGCATCTTTCATGTGGTGTCTAGCTTGCATTGCTTCTTATTTGCTGGAATGGTTTCTGCTTAGTTTACACAAACAGTTGTGAACATGCCATGCCGTCCTGTTTTTCGTACATATTCCATCCTGGTATCATGTGTTTGCCTTACATCAAAGTAGTGATTGTCAGTATCATGCATGAATGAGTTTTGAAGAGAGAATTTTATTGCTTTTTCTTGTCGGTTTTACTTGACAATTCAAAATCAATAAAGCGGAAGGAAGTTAGCAAGGCAGCGGATAAAGGTGCTCCTTCCAAACTGAGGGCCTCTACAGTTTCTACGCCTCCACAACCCCAAGATGATTTCCAAGACAACACATGCATAGACACTCAACAAAGTTGTGTTTATGATGAGCATGTCTCCCCTAGTGCAGCATCTCCGGTGCTCCCTCTAACTTGGCACTGTTATATGTGGTTACATGTTATGTGTGATGTCTATCTTGTATTGCTTCTAATTTTGTTGAATTCCATCTGCTTACTTTACACATTATACTTGAATAAGACACGTGTTCCTATTTCTAGAACATACAATATTTGTCTATCACACCATGTTCTTACATCAAATTACTACTATTGTGTAACCTGCAACAATCACTTATCATAAGACATGTTCTCACATTCTTTTCTAGCTTGTACTACTAATTTGTTGAAATGGCACTTATGAGGAGACAGTTTTAACTTGGTAGAGTGATATTCGTTGCATCTTTCATATGGTGTCTAGCTTCCATTGCTTCTAATTTGTTGAAATGCCTTCTCCTCATTTACACATCATAAGCTGTGAATATGCAATGTTGTGAATATGCAATGGCACTAATGACGAGAGACCTCTAACATGGTAGTGTGATGTTGTTTGGATCTTGCATATGATTTATTTCTTGTACTGCTTCACATTTGTTTAAACGCCATTTATGATGAGACACTGTTAACTTGGCAGAGCGATATTTGTAGCATCTTTCATATGGTGTCTACCTTCCATTGCATTGCTTCTAATTTGGTGAAATGTCTTCTTCTTAGTTTACACATCATAATTCTGCTTATCTCTTCCGTCCTGTTTTTCATACATATTACATCCTCCTATCATGTGGTTATCTAACATCAAAGTTCAGTTCGTCTGCATCACGCATCAATTTGTTATGAAGAACTAAATTGTTATTCGTTTTTCTTGTCATCTTGACTTAACATGGCACAGAGACAGAGGAAGAAACACAAAATGGCAGGGAATGAGAAGCGGATGAATCCTGCAGATTTTGCTGGTACTGATGGTGCAATAGAAGGTCAAAGTCTAGCGGAAAATTCTACAAACACGGCATCCCATGCTACACGAGTTGCAAAAAAAGACAAACAGAAACAAATAGCTGCCACTAAACAAGCAGAGACAACCCTAGTTCTTGCAACACCTACCACAGTACTACCAGCTGCACGACTTACTCGTGCGTCAACTGAGCTAGGAGCACGTTCCCAAGCTCACTGCCACCTGACACTACTTCCCAAGCACTCTTGACACAAGACGAGTTGGCAATATCAGATGAACCTTGTGAGCTTCAACAACAAGAAGGTAGTTGCTGGAGTCAAGTTACAGTTGCATGCTTCTTTATATGTAGTCTCACAGTTTGATGTACACTAACACTTCCTATGTTCGTTGTTGGACTAGCACCTAGGCGCAAGAGGAAAAAAACATCAGGGATAATGCTCGATTGGTTAACTAAATCTAGAGGAGGAAGAATGGAGATCCGTTTTGAGGCAGGTTTAAAAAGGCCACGTGATGCTACAGAGTCAGCCAAGTTAGTATCAGAGGCAGCGGTTGCCGTTAGGTGTCATGTACGTATCCTCCCAACATGGATTCAGTACAGGAATGACAAAGAAGAAACCCAGCTCAACACCCTTCTCGACCATTTATTTGTAAGTATGGTTATGTATGGAAACTAGTAATATCGTCTTGCTCTGTCCCATACTTTCTAGGTTGCTAATAATGAGACTCCCATAATTTTCAACAGATGAGGTTCAAGTTGGATAGCCAAGATGATGCAACCAGACAAGCTTGCACCCATGTTTTCAAGTCTGCTCTGCGACAGTATCGGTATAACTTGAGGAAAACTCACTTTGAAGGCAAGGCTAACAGTGAACTTTCCCAAATATCTTCAGTGGAAAATATATCGGATGAAGACTGGAGGGGCCTTGTTAAACACTAGTCTGATCCGAAGTATCAGGTACATTATATATATGTGATCAGATCACAAGTTGAAGTCCTATTTACGCATGTGCCATACAAATCTATCTTCTTGTAGGTGAACTGTTCAAAGAACAAGGCCAACCATACGAAAGTGAAATTCCAATAGACGACAGGATCTCGTAACTATATTGCACACTGCGAGGCTCTTGTAATTAGTTGTTGTTTCACTCTTTTCCCTGTTCCATATTATCAGATCTATATTGACTTGTTCGAAATGCATAGGAAAGCCCGCAAGGACCAAAAAGTACCCGAACCAAATATTGTGGAAATCTTCAAGGACTGTCACACCAGCAAGAAGAAGGGCATGACTACACCAGTCAAAGCCGCTGTTGTAAGTCCTTAATCCTCATGCCTTTTAACAACTACTTACTCTGACTTGTGCCTTGAACTGCATGGTTTGCAGCCAATGTCTATTACTCTTTTCAATTTTATACACAATTGTCTTAGCGTATCATTGCACCTTACAAGGTTTAAACGAGAGGAGTGATGTTCCTTTGATCTTGACCCATAATCTAGTTCCGTGCTGGACTTGCCCACACAATGTTACAATTGCCTGTTTGTCTGTTCTCAGTCGTTTTGTGATATGAATGATGTCATACTATGCTTACCGTGTTATAAACGTCGTCTCTTTATCCTTAGCCCTCAATACAATGTGAAGAAATAGACAATACATTAGCGATGGTACATGGTCATATGTTTGGAACCTGGTTTTATTATGTACTTTGCAATAAAATACAACTAATATTTTACATGGGTTCACCAGAATAAGTTCTCTATATAGACCAAAGCTATTTTGTTTGGTTTTGCTGCCTCCTTAATATCTTCTGTTCTGGTACTACTAATGTAAAACCTCAACTTTTCAGCGAGCTATGGAAAAATGGTGGAACCGCCACCTTCTGAAGGTGGCGAGGCAACTATAACCGCAATGTCAGCTCTTGCTGCAGTGGGTCAATACCTATCCACTAACAGTGCCAAAAGCACGTTCCTGCGTAATACTGGGTTGGTTGTTAAGGCAATATCGTCCAAACTGCCTCATGATCAAGATATGCAAGCTCAAAGCAATGTTGTATCTGCGCTCCATACACAAGTCCATTCCCTAACAGAGACCCTTTGTGAAATAAGGAGAGAAATTGTTCGATGTCGTCAAGATAAGCATGGTTTTGAAACCAGACTATCAGACATTTGCTATGTTGTTCAGGAGCCTAGGGGAAATGAAGGCGAGGGTTATGGTGCTCCATCGGACAATACAACATGAAAACGTAACAGTCAGGTCAAATGAACTAAGCTTCTGAACATCTGGTGGTGCATTTATCTGCTAGACTATTAAGTTTTATGCCAACCTTCCTTTTGTTATATAGTTGTAATTTGTTTTGGTGCGATACAAAATTTATTCTTAACGTGCAGCCACTAGCTGAAGAAAATAGCAAGCCATTTTTGTATAGTGTAGGGTGTTCCCTATATTTGCACTGGTGGCGATCTTTGATGCCGAGTGGATGTAATCTGTGCAATCGCCTTAATAGCCTAGCGTTAGTTTCGGCCTTATTTATTTCCTTGTCTTCTTTTTCCCTGGTTTGCTAGTGGCAGCCATATACGGGCCGTAGGATCCATGGGTCTCCTACGTGCCGTCGATAAATGGGTCTGTAATCGGTGGGCCTCGGGCCGTCGGATAAATGGGTCTACATGGGCCGTAATCGGGCGTAATTGGTATTGGCCCAGCATGGTAACGAGCCGTTAACAGGCTGTAGGACAGCAAAGGCTTAATTCTATCACAGGCATAAAGGGTTGTTAATGGGCCAGAATATAGGACGGGCTGGAAACGGCGGGTTAACAGGCAAGAAACGGCCGACTCTTGGCATGGGCCGAATTTGGCCAATTAGGGTAATAGGCCAGTAATGGGCTGACTCTTGCCATGGGCCAAATTTGGCCCATTAGGGGAACAAGCCAGTAACAGGCCGACTCTTGCCATGGGCCAAATTTGGCCCATTAGGGGAACAGGCTAGTAACGGGCCGAAAGTAATCGAGGGCCGAAAAGGAGCCCATGAACGTATGGGCCGTCAATAGGCCGAAAGCTAACACGGGCTGGAAACGGCCCAGGTAAATCATGGGTCGTTAACAGGTATAAAGAAAATTACCATTCATTATGGGCTAGAGTCACCGTGGGCTTGTAAAGGGCCGAAAGATACGAAGGCCTCGTATGGGCCAAAAGACGTCGTGGGCCATACATGGGCCGAAAGTGAAATGGGCTGGTGTTATATTCGACGGTCCACATGATGTTGTTGGGCTGATTTCCTTTAGGGCCTAATGGGCCGTGAGTTAACGGGCCGTAAAATGGGCTATTTGCGAAGAGACCATTAACAGGCTTTTCATGGGCCAGCCCGTTAACTTTTGACCAAGTCAAACGGGCCGGCTTTGTAAGCTAAATGGGCCAGTGGTGGGCCGTGGCACATGTCGACATATCATAGGCGCCTATCTGACCCACTAACGAGCTGAAACGTGTTTCGTCCGGCCAATAAGAATTTTATACGTGGAAATTTCCTATTGGTCGGGGCTGTTAATGGGTTATCGGATCCAAAACCCGACCCGATAGCTTAACAGTGTTCCATTACGGTGGATGCCATGTGTCGGTCACCCTTGACGAAAGCACTTCTGTGACGCGCGATTTATCGTCATGGAAGTGGACACTTCCGCGATGATAATTTTGGTAATGTCATGGAACACTTCTACGACAACACAGGTATGACTATCTTGATTCTAACATAAAATCGTCATGGATGTACATGCATGACAAAAAACGCGACCTACTGTGACAAACACGTATCATCACGGAAGTGTAATTTTTTTGTAGTGATATGAGGTGTTACATGCTAGATCGATGTGGCATAGGATCGGGGTCCTGACAGCTTTGGTATCAAAGCTTGACTGCCTGTAGGATTACCAAGCCAAAATGGTCGAAGTTGAGTCTAGAAATTCTTTAGTTATATAAGGGAATTGATTGTGGGATGGAACGTAAGGCCCTTTTTACTCCTTATACCTTATAGCCTTCTGATCTGAATCATACTATCTTCCCTACGAGGTTAAGGAACTAGGCTATCTCTTCTTTCTATTAGGATCACGTGTTACTAATCTGTAGATGTGTAAGATTGTTGGATTTAAGCCCCAGTTCAGTTTTTAATACCTGTGTGTGTTGATAGTTGATCTCCAGACCTTGATATTATGATGATCAAGTGGTTATCCCACCATGTTGCAGGATGTCTCAAATCTTTGAGCATTTACAGCCGTTATGTTGTCCGAGTCATCCCAGTTTTCTAAATAGTCTGATGCATTTGCAAATCCCCCTTTCCATTCCCGATGTTTCTTTGGGCCAGATTAACCATGCTAATCAGTGAGTTGAGGTACTCTGCTGCCTCGGCATATATGTTGGAGCTACTAATATGACCCTAGGTGTCTAGAGTATCACCTAGTAATCTAGCCATGCTTTGTGTTTCCAGTGTGATGATTCTGGCCATCATTCTCGAAAGCATCCCATGATGCCACTTAGTAGTAGGTATTCTACTCCTGGGTTTCTGAACCCGAGATTTCCCTACTTACTTCATGTTGTTGGTGTTTGCTAGTTCCTTTAGGATATTAGTAACCTTTGCGATAGTCCTGGAGATTTGTGGTATATCCTTCTTCCAATACCATGAACCAATATGGCAGAAGTTCGAGAACCAAAAGATCACAACAAGAGTGCTCTCGATGAGTTCCCCTTCTATATTACGATTCTGCCAAACCTACCTCTCTGCATGGATTGTCTGGAAGAAATATGTTGAACTCGTTCGACATTCTAATCCATGCGTCCACAACTCAGAAAATTGTATGTTCTTTTGAGTTGTCCCCCTTAGTCGTCTTCTGACCCTTGTCTATCAATTGATAGTCAAGAGTATGCGTGCATTCGTTCATCGATGCCTATTACTCTTGTGGTCCATCAAGCCATTCTATTCCGGAATGACTAGGAGAAACAAACTCCAGTACCTTGTCCATTTCCAGGATTGGGTCAAAGCAGTTGTATTCCGCAGATCAAATGCCAATCCAGCTTTTGATTCTGTTCTACCCTGAAGTATTGCCCTCTTGATGTCAGGAATGACATGATAATTGCACCAACTCTTATGAATTCTTGATACAGTGATACCTCTCTCCATCATTATTCCTTCCTCGGTTCCATGTTATTGTAACCGGAACACCGACAAGTGAATTGTGATGTGTGAAATCTATACTCCTAGCAACTCTGTTGCTTGGTAGTTAAAGGACAATATTATCATCCTTAGCGTGTTGGTTATTGAATCACCATCTTAGGACTGATAGTACTACCTAGTCCATTTTTGTTGGTGCACCTCTCGATCGATGAGTTAGGATTTTGTCAAACCCTTGCTCTTTTGATCACATCGTCTTGCCTTGAAAAGCAAGATTGTTCTCGAGCTTAGTAACATATTGGTGGTTCGTGATTTTCCGTATATCTTCTCGGAAGTGTTACCAGGTTGTCACCTGACCGCTATGTTGAGTTCGTGATCAAGTTGGTTTCTTGTAAACAACTCCTTCTCCAAGAATCCATGTTGGATACCCCTGAGCTAGTTGGTTAAGCTAAAACAACAACTTGGAGAGTTGGAATATAAAAAGCTTACCTAATTTAGTCGTTTCAAAGGGATATCCTTGTGTTGTGTGTTAGTTGAAGAAAGATGATATCTTCATCGATTGGTCCCTGTGATCAGTTGTTGGGTCTATTGTCTTATCCAAACTTTGATTTGAGTATGGGCTATCCTTAAATCAAGTCAAAACCAACGATATTCATAATGTTGTCTTACTCGTGGTTGATTCCTCGATCATACACCATTACATCTTTTGGTCTGACCAATACTATCACATTGTTCACATAATGGTGGAATTCCAGTGATATGGAAATTCTAATGAGTTGTTGTTGAGCCCATCAGCAGCATTTTATCTCCTCCATAAGTCATGATGAACATCAGGCTAGTGTTGGAAACTTGTGTAAGAATTATCTTCGTGTTCCATTCATGAAGTATATGTTTGGATGAAAGAAGTGACTCCCTCTAATTCATGTGCATTTGATGCAAGTTGCCGTCGTGAATTCGAGAAAGTTTATTTTTGCCTCCTCCGGAATCATCCCAAGTCAGTCAAGCATATGTGCAAAGTATTTTGTGGTTTGGAGACTTGCAACCTTCATTCTATATGTGTCCCTAGCACACCAAGCCACTGACTGATTCGTTCAAGGAAAAGGAGTTGTTGTGCGAATACTAGTTCATGCACAAGATTCTGATATCCTCAATGATGGTTCCCCACCTGAACTCGGTAGTGTTTTTATTATAAGACTACTACGTGGTCATGCTTGTCTTGGACAGCATGTTCACAAGTTTGTAGCAGAACCAGCTCATGTTTTGAGCATGCTATCGTAGTTCATTTTCCTGAGAATCTCGCAACATCATCTCTTCGGTTTGTGTTGCAAATTTTCTTTTCCGGACATGTTGTCTGAAATGTCCTGTTACCAACCACTGAATCTCAGGCAGATATGATGGTTGGAACTATTCCAAGATCTATGATGTAGGTCCCGACAAGGTTGATGTTGGCCGACGCATCTAGCCGGAAGATCTATCATTGTAGTATCTTGAATGAGCAATTTGCCCATCTTCTCTATAAGGATTTCATGTGACTTTTCTAGAAGTGTTCCTTATAAATCCTTTCTCTTCCGAAGTCCGACCTATACTCGATGGCCACGTTAATGCTTTAATTATGATTGTGGTATGTAGAACATTAAGGAGAACATTAGAAGCGGAGTGCTAAATGTTTCTCGGTCAATCATCCAGATTTTGATCCCTTGGCCTAGCTAAGCTGAAACCTGAGGAGATGTTATCTTTGCATCTGCATCCTCCGTCACTATTCATCACGGTAGTATGTTGTGGCCAGGATCCTTGGCACGGATGCTGGTAAGACCTTGATGAATATGGAAATGCTCAAGTTCTTGAGAGCACACTCAGTCACTGGGTTATATTCTTGGTATCAATTGGAATGTGCCTCATTTTTGCGGAGTTGTTCTGTAACCATAGTTTCCTTTACGATCTGAGTATGCCATTCCTTCGCACCCCGTCAAACGATCGTTTGTGATTGACTTATGCTGGTATAAAGGGTCTCAATGATCTAGATATCAAAAGTAATTCTTTTTGCCACTTGAGGGAAAATCCTGCAAGTCACCTTCCCTAAGGTGCCCCGTTGTGGAATCGTGGCAGATACCTCCTCGCTATCTTGAAACCAGGCACCATCTTCTTCAGCGTGGAATTTTGCCTACCAGTTTGAACTTTCGTCATCTGCTTCTTTCCATCCCTTCTGATGTGTGTTTTGTGTCTCAACTCAAGATATGTTGCTATGTCTCATTCAGTAAGTTGATAGTGAGTTGCTCAATCTTTGAGAAGATCGACTCTATAGAGTTTCCCTTTCTTCTCATTGTCGTGTTGGATGAAGTTGTCAAAGCAAGTCATCGAGACCAAGATCATGCAATGAATCAACATCCTCGAGAAGGGTAATTGGATCGCAAAGATTGTGTTAGCTTGCGTCCCCTCTGTCTTCTTACCTCACGTCTTGAAATCTCGGGACGAGATTCTTGTTTAGTGGGGGTGAGTTGTCACAGCCCTATCATTGCTTGTAACTACTTGCATTAAAGCATCCATGCATCATGTTTGAATTCAAAGGAAATTTTGAAATGGGGATGTTCAAACCCTAGCAGATAATAATTTTAACTAGGTTCAATTCAAATATTTTCACTGGACCCAAAATGCCCTCCAAAAGTGTTCATTATTTCTGGAAAAAGGTTAAAACCTTAATCAGAGGTCATGCACATTTTACCAAGGCATTTATGGTTTTTGAATTAATTCATAATTGCATTTGAGTTGGAGCAAATAAATTCTATAAACATTTATTTTGCTCCAATGATCCTGGAATATTTTGTGGAGCTCTAGAATAAACCTTATTGCATCCACAATAATTTCCAGAGAGCTGCAAAAATAATTTGGTTAAGAAACCAAATTAAAACAAAACTGCAAAATTAGAAAGCAGAAACAAAATAGAGAAAACCAGAGAGAGGGAGAACTTACCTGGCCTTACCTGGCCGGCCCAGTGGACAGCCAGCCCACGAGGCCTAGGCGCCAGTCACCCCTAACCTCCTGCCAGTAGGCAGGAGGGCGTGTGGCTGTGGTGCACGTGCACACGCTTGGCCAGCTCCTGCTTGCCGCTGCTGCTGGAGGCCGCTACGAGCGCCACGCAACCCCCCCGACCTCTCTCGTTTTCCCCAGTGCTCATCCCCTCCTCTTCCACTCTCTATCTCCCGAGACCGAACGCCCCCATCGCCGCCGCTCGCTATTGCTTCGCCCACCGCCACGGCCTCGCCTCTCCGACGTGCCCAAGAGCTTCGGCGCGCCTCCCTCGTCCTCTCCGTCGAGCCACGCACCTCCGGACGGCCTCCATCGTTGCCATCGTCGTCTTGTTCACCGCCGGCCGCCGTGGATCTCCATCGCCCGCATGTTGCCGGTCGGCCTTCCCCGAGCCCGCTTCGACGCCTGCTGCAATCGCTGTGAGCTGCTGCTCCTCCTCCCCCTCTCCATTCTCGCCCTCGCACACCACAGCCGCATCCCCGCTCGCGTCCGAACACTGGCCGCCGCCTTTGTGCTCGCCGTCGTCATCTCCGACGACCCCAAGGCCTCTCGATCGCTCTGCTAGATGCGGTCGAGGTCGGGCTACCTCCTGGTGGCCTTCGCGCGGTCAGCCGCTGCCTATAGCTCAACTCCGACGAGCCTCCGCCGTTGGTTTGGTTGTCGCCGGCCGAACTCCGGCGACTGATGACGTGGCCGTCATTAGCCACTAATGACCCAGGTAAACCACCCCTAGAGCCACTGCCATGTGGGCCCGAGTGCCTAAACTAATTAGTTTTATTTCTCTGTTAGATTAGCACTAACCACAGTGGGCCCCGGCTATCAACGTTGACTTGGCCACGTCAGCTTTGACCGGGTCCCACATGTCAGCCTCTGTAGCTGACTCTGTGTCACTGACCAGTAGGCCCCACTGGCCAGATTTGACCTGGACTGCCCCCATTGACTTGCTGACGTCACACTGACGTCAGGCTGACGCAATAAGTCAATTTCTGGATGAAACTTAAATCAGGAAATTCCAGAAAATGTCCTAAACTTCAAAAAAAATCATAGAAAATCAATTGTAGCTCAGAATGAAATAAGTTATATATGAAAAATTATCAGAAAAATCCAATCTATCCATCTGTACTTGTTTCATGCATGTTAAAGAAACTTAACCTTGTTGTTTAGTGCAAAATATGATAAGGCACTATTTAAATTCATAAGTTGAGTTTGGGATTGAACTTTTGGTTCAAAATGGCTCAAACCCATCTGGTTGTAGTTGCATTAGCCAACCACACTCATTCTGCCATGTCATCATCATGCATCATATTGTGCATTGCATTGATTGTGTTTCTTCTTTGTTTGTCAGTGCTTGTCCCCTCTCAGTAGACGTGTACCGACGATGTGATCGATGACACCAATGAAGAACTATACTATCTTCAGAAGTGCCAGGGAAGCAAAAACCCCTTGTTCATTCCGATATAATCCCACTCTCTCGCTCCTGCTCTCTTTTACTGCATTAGGACAACAATGATTCATCTATTACTTGCTGCGGTAGTTGAACCCCTTATCCTTTGTGTGACCTGTCATTCCCACAGTAAATAGATGAAACCCACTAGCATGAGTAGGAGTTTTTTGAGCCCTGATGTGCCTACTCATTCATGCTTGTTTGTTGTGCCCGCTATTGCTTAGAGTTGCGTCAGGTCTGATTCATCAGGGATGAATCGGTTTGTGTGAACATGTCCTACTGTTGAGAGCTAAGTGTGTGAACATGATTTGGTAAAGGTATCGGTGAGAGGCCATGTGGGAGTACATGGTGGGTTGACTCATTGAAGCCGTCCTCAGGAACTGAGTTCTGTGTTTGTGATCCATGAACAGTTACTACCACACATTGGGCTATGGGCACTCGAAGCTCTCTCGACTTATTAATCAACTTGATCTCTGTCCAGGAGTTGCAACTAGTTTCTGGTGTTTGTAGGTAGTGTTAGTAGTCTACCAAGTGGCACCTATTACAGGTGGGCTTGGGACAGACTGGGCACAGTGACACGGTGTACCAAGTGGCACCCGGATGGTGGGCTTGGGAGCCCTGCTCACATTGTTTGGGGCCGTGAGCGACACCCCAGCCGGATCTCCTTGCGGATGGAACCTGAATAGGCGATAAACCTGGACGAGAGACTTGTGTGGTTAGTCAGGTCGTGGCCGACACCCTCGCTGGGCTTCCGCTTGAAGGTTGCCAAGTACATGTCGTATACACGGCGGTAAGTGGTGAGAGTCTATGTGAAGAAGTACACCCCTGCAGGGTTAATATGATCTATTCGAATAGCCGTGTCCGTGGTAAAGGACTTCTGGGTTGCCTATATAGTTCATAGACAAGTGAAAGTGGATACTCTAAAATATGCAAGAAAAGCGTGAGTGCTATGAATGGCGTTCTCGTAGGGAGATGGGAGCGAATCCATAGTGGTGTATTGATATGGTGAATATGTGGACTCGTGTGCGCCACCTCAAAAGAGTTACTTGCAGTTGTAGTTCAGGATAGCCACCGAGTCAAAGCTGGCTTGCTATAGTTAAACCCCACCACCCCTTTGTTGATAATGGTGTATATGTAGTTAGTTCTGATGTAAGTCTTGCTGGGTACATTTGTACTCACGTTGCTTAATTTATTTTTTTGCAGAGAGACTTCAGTCTCCCTAGTAGTTCCACATGGACTTCGACGTTTAGCTTGTTACCTCAGCTATGATCTTGTGCCCTCGGCAGGATATGGTAGATAGTCAGGCTTCTCAGCCTTTTTCATTTCTAGATGTCTGTACTCAGACATGTTAAGCTTCCGCTTGTGCTTTGACTTGTGTGCTCTGAATGTTGGGCCATGAGACCCATGTTTGTAATATCTCGCTCCTCGGAGCCTATTGAATAAATACTTGAGTTGTAGAGTCATGTTGTGATGCCATGTTGTATTTGCACATATCGAGCATATTGTGTGTATGATATTGAAATGCTTGGTATGTGTGGGATCTGACTATCTAGTTGTTTATCAAGTGCTCTGAATTCAAGTTCATCAAGGGCCTCGTGAGCCCATTCGGGGTCCCTAATTGCATCATCACCGACAACGGTTTGCAGTTCACCAGCAATCTCTTCAAAACATATTGTGCTAACCTTGGAATGCAGATATTCTATGCTTAGGTGGCACACCCCCGGAGTAACAGACAGGCCGAACTCGCCAACGTAGAGGTCCTGAAAGGCCTCAAAACTAGGACCTTCAAGAAGAAGATGGAGACCTGCGGCAGGGGCTGGTACGATGAGCTCCAGTCCGTGTTGTGGTCCATCCGCACTACCGCCACCAAGTCGACTGGCGAGACCCCGTTGTTCCTCGTCTATGGAGCAGAGGTGGTCCTCCCTCACGAGGTCAGGCGTCGCTCTGCACGGGTCCTAGCGTTTGACGAAGTGCAGCAGGATGCCATGCGGGGGATGGACCTCGTGCTGGGGGAGGAGCACCGTCGAGAATCCACACTATGAGCGGCAAGATACTAGCAGGCGCTGCGGCGGTATCATTGCCGCAACATCCGTCCCAGGACTCTTGAGTTAGGTCACCTCATGCTCAGGCGGGTGCTCTCCAGGGAAGGGCTGCACAAGCTCTCGCCCATGTGGGAGGGCCCGTTCAAGGTTGTTCATGTTTCCAGGCCTGGCGACGCGCACCTGGAGACTCAGGAGGGGGTGCCCATCCCAAACGCTTGGAACATTCAGCACCTCCGGAAGTTCTACCCTTGAAGAAAGGCCTAGTGCCTGCGAAGTAAGGCCCAGTGCCTGCGAAGAAAGGCCCAGTGCCTACGAAGAAAGGCCCAGTGCCTATGAAGAAAGGCCCAGTGCCTGTAGAGAAGGTCTGGTGCCTATGAAGCTCGCCGCCCAAAGAAAGGCCCGGTGCCTGTGAAGAAGGCCCAGTGCCTGTGAAGCTCGCCACCCGTGACACTCTCACGTAATAATGAGTTGGGGCTGTACACGCCCCTGAGTCTCCGTAGTTCCGCTCTTGGGCCTCGGGGGCTCCCGCCCATGCCCAGTGGCAGCACTTAGCTCTGCGCTGGTGAGAAGACGTCGAAGACTAGACTAGGTGCCGGACGCGGCTTTTCATTTGCTTTCCGCAGTTGGCTTGTTCTCCTTTGTTTGAACCTTTATTGGAGTTGCTTCTAGTGTTGTTTGCTGTCCTCTTCCCATGTTCTCTGTTTTCGGCTTTTGTCTGGCTCGCTCTCTCTCTCTCTCTCTCTCTCTCGCAAGCCTCGCGAGGGGGCTGCACGAGCGCCCTCGTGAGCCCTTTCTAGCCTGGTTTTCGCGAGGCTCCCTCGTTCAAGTTCATAGTGGGAGAATCCCTCCCGGTTCGTGCCCCACGGGCATCGCGACACAAAGCGCCAGGCCTAAGCCGGCAACCCTCACAACCAAGGTTTGGAAACTATTCTCCCAACTGATCTTTGCAGATCTTAAGGCGCCCGGCGAGGCCTCGAGCGGGTACCACGTGAGGCGAAACCCACTGTGAACATCCCAAGCTAAGTTGGTCCTATGCGCAGGCACATAACCGCAACACCATAACACAACATAGGGACGATAAATATACCACGATAATTAGGGATCATAGTCTGTTGCACGCCCCCGCGGGGCTCCATACTTCTCTCTCTCTCTCAATGCAGGAAAAGGAGAAAAACAAAATAAAAACAACGCGTGCCTTGCGACAGCTCGCGAGGAGGGATCGGCATCATCCTCCCGACCTCAATCAGACTCCGCCTCGCGCTTCACCGGGGCACGGCGGCGGGACGACCCGCTACCGCCCTCAAATCGAGCGCAGCGACGTGGTGGCTGATCGCGGCCACCACGGGAGGAGCTGTCACCAGAGAAGGAGCCGCTGAATCTCGGCGAGCTACGAACACCGCCAGGAGCAGGTTTGCCTTCGCCCTCGTCGCGACCGTCGCCAAGGCCAAGCACCTCATCGCTGTCATTGTTTTCAGGGCAGCACCCAACACCGCGGCCATCTTCTCCGAACACCCTCACTTAGAGGGTCGCGTCGCCATTGAACTTGAAGTAGAGGGTGCACCGCCGGCCCAGGCCACGCGTGCGGGCAAACGTCTGCCAGCCGTGGGCCAGGGCCATGTTCCCGGCGACGGAGATCTCCACTGTGACCCAGGAGGCCCTGCTGCAGCAGTTGTCCGCCTGCAGCCAAAGCCCGCCAGGGCCAGCGGCTGGCAGTTCACCGGCGAAGAAGCGAGGGAGCTGGAGTCAGTTGCCAGCCGGGTCGGCCGACCACACAACAAACTCTGGCCTTCCTCCACCGACCGGGCTTCCTCGATATGGGCGACCACCAGTGCGCGAAGGGCCATGACCATGACCACAAGAATCCGCAACGGGAGTCGCGGGGCACTTGCAGGGGCGGCCGCGGCCGTGCTTGGGTGGAGGAGAGCCGGGCCCTTCCTGGCGAGCCTTCCCCTTCTCCGCGGCCGAGAACCTCTTCACGGGCGCCATGGCATGCTGCAAGCAACCGGAGTGAGGAAGGAGAAGAAGCAGGCGGGGCGAGGGGAGATGTGCTTCGGGGGCTTTCGCCCCTGCACATTTATATCTCAAGGGAGGCCAACTGCCGGCCTCCACGATCACAGGTAATGATGACTTTTTTTGCATGCAGCAAGGACTCGTCAAATCGGTAGTTGCCAAGGCAGCATGGGGAAGTAGAGACGCCCACGTCCAATCAACCGCCACGCGGTAGCCAAGGCCGGAGGCTGTTGGGGCCCGTGGCGCTCCACACTTGCCGTTTGGCTTTGCTGCTAAGCCAAGTCCGAGCACGCCTTGGGCCCGGGGGCTACTGTCAGCGTCCTGGGAACAGGGGTCCCTAGACTTGTCGCGGACGTGATGCCTATATACATGATCATGCCTAGATAATCTCATAACTATGCACTTTTCTATGAATTGCTCAACAGTAATTTGTTCACCCACCGTAATACTTATGCTATCTTGAGAGAAGCCACTAGTGAAACCTATGGCCCCGGGTCTATCTTTATCATATAAGTTTCCAATCTACTTTATTTTGCATCTTTACTTTTCAATCTATATCATAAAAATACCAAAAATATTTATCTTATCTTATTATCTCTATCAGATCTCACTTTTGCAAGTGGTCGTGAAGGGAATGACTACCCCTTTATCGTGTTGGTTGCAATGTTCTTGTTTGTTTGTGTAGGTACGAGGGACTTGTGAGGAGCCTCCTACTGGATTGATACCTTGGTTCTCAAAACCTGAGGGAAATACTTACGCTATGTTGCTGCATCACCCTTTCCTCTTCAAGGGAAAACCAACGCAGTGCTCAAGAGGTAGCAACACGCCGGAGAATTATCGGTCCGAAGAGATAACCTTTCAAGTGGCTCTTTTCAACAGCGGATATCACGCCCTGTTTGGGCGAGACGCATTTGCAAGCTTCCAAGCTATACCCCACTACGGGTACATGAAGCTCAAGATGCCCGGGCCCAATGGAATCATCCCTCTTGCCAGTGATCCGGACATAGCACTCCGCGCCGAAAAGAAAACCGCTGCCTTGGCCCTCGAGGCATTGTCTGAAGCCCTCGCGGCCGAAGAATTAACCGCATTGCGCTCCACGGTGGATAGGGACGACGTGATACTTGATAAATGATCCAAATCCACCTCCTTCAAACCAGCAGACCAAATAGTCAAATTCCAGGTCCACCCAACGGACTCCACGAAGACAGCATCCATCGGGGCACAGCTGGACCCCATGATCGACGCTGCACTATGGGCGTTCCTACGCAAAAACTGGGACATATTTGCCTGGCACCCTTCTGATATGCCAGGAATCTCACGCAGGCTGGCCGAACATAGCCTAAACATATTGAAGGGATTCAAGATGGTCAAGCAAACATTACAGCGCTTTTCCGAACCCAAACGACAAGCCATGGGAGAGGAGCTAGCCAAGTTACTCGAGGTCGGATTCATCCGAGAGATAGAACACCCGGACTAGCTGGCAAACCTGGTGATGGTACCAAAGAAGGATAAATCCTAGCGCCTATGCATCGATTCCAAAGACCTCAACAAGGCTTGCCCTAAGGATCCTTTTCCCATCCCCCGCATTGATCAGATCATCGATGCTACCGCAGGACACGACTCGCCGTGTTTCCTCCATGCATACTCTGGATACCATCGAATTAAGATGAAGGAGTCCGATCAAGCCGCAACGGCATTTATCACCCCATACGGGCCTTTCTGCTTTAACACTATGCCTTTCGGGCTTGAAAACGCTGGTGCCACCTATCAACGCATGATTTAAACATGCCTGGAAAAACAAATTGGCAAGAAAGTTGAAGCATACATGGATGATGTAGTTATCAAAACTAGGCACGTCGAATCCTTAATAGACTATCTGCGTCTCACATTCGACAACCTCCGAACATATGACATCAAGCTCAATCCGGAAAAGTGTGTTTTCAGCGTTCCTGCTGGAAAACTTCTAGGCTTCATCGTTTCCAATAGAGTAATTGAGGCAAACCCAGCTAAAATCCGAGCTTTATCTCAGTTGGCTACACCAATAGACCTTAAACAAGTCCAAAAATTATCCGGATGTGTGGCAGCTTTAAGCCGCTTTATCTCCAGGTTAGGAGAAAATGCATTGCCACTCTACCGCCTTCTCCGATGCACCGATCACTTCGAGTGGACGGACGCGGCAACAGCCGGATTGGAAGAAATAAAGGCTCTTCTAGCAAGCAACCGAATCCTTGCCATGCCAAACGTCGGTGAACCCATGTTATTATACATATCGGCCACACACCAAGTTGTGAGTGTGGTGCTCGTCGTCGAACGAGAGGACAGACACAAATTCCCGCTCCAGAAGCCGGTATACTACGTATCCACTCTCCTCACACCATGCAAATACCAGTACCCGCATTACTAAAAAATAGCATACGCGGTTTTCATGGCATCCCGGAAGCTACGACACTACTTTCAAGAGTGCTGGATAACAGTGGCCTCCGAAGTACCTCCCAACGACATAATATACAACCGTGACGCTACGGGCCAGATTGCCAAGTGGGCCATTGAGCTCCTCCCATTCGACATATCATACAAACCATGTCGGGCAATTAAATCCCAGGTATTGGCCGACTTCATCGCTGAATGGACAGAGGCCGAACTCCCTAAAGAGTACGGCACATATTCCAACTGGGTCATGCACTTCGATGGCTCCAAAATGCTGGCAGGCCTAGGGGCAGGCGTTGTCCTGACATCCCCTACTGGGGATACTATTCAGTACGTCCTACAAATATTATTCACGGACTCCAACAATGCAACCGAATATGAAGCTTTACAGCATGGTCTTCGGATGGCGTCTCCATGGGCAAACAATGCCTGGAAGTGCGTGGGGATTCAAACCTCGTGTCAGCGTCCTGGGAACGGGGTCCCCAGACTTGTCTGCCTGCGGCCTACAGCAAAGCTCACCGGCAGCCCAGTACGACCCGTCTTCATCAACAAACACTCAAGACCCTCGCGTGGGGCCAAGCCTCGCGGGGCGGACGATGCAAGGCCTCCCCAGGGGCGGCCTCACCAGGTAGGCTCGCGAGGAGGTGGAGATATCAAGGCAAGGAGTACCTCGCGAGGTGCTCATGACGCAAGCCATGACGATCAAGACTAGGCGGGCGCCAGCCTATGTAGTGTCCTCGTTTCCTCTTTGGTGCAAAGGGGGCAAGCGCAGACGCGGAGTACCGAGGCATCAAGCAAAGGTTTCCATATCAGTGCAACGAGACCAAGACCAGCAGGACGGCAGGACGGAGGTTGCCGTGGAGCCCAAGACGGCATCATTGCCAGTGCCTTTGGCAGTCGAAGACCACCTTTAGTCAGGATAGCTTGTACTAGTTGTCCCCTTTCAAAATGGCCGTTGTTGGCTCCCTTCCCGCTCAATATTTGGGAAGAGGACCAGGGCCTCTATATATAGAGAGATAGCCACCATAGTAGGGGGATCCGATCAAAAATCCTTCCCAAGTAGAACAACACCACCACAAGAACACCCCTCGCAAGGCTTTTCTTCCCCCTGTACTGTTCATCATCATCCCAAGAGGCAATCCACCACACCACACACAGGAGTAGGGTATTACACCACAACGGTGGCCCGAACCTGTATAAATCTTGTGTCTCTTGTGTTGTTCATCGTGCTAGCTTAGATTCGGGGCGAGGTTTTGCGGCGTCTATCGGTAGGGAGAAGATCTTCGTGTGCACTCCAGAGTTCGAACCTCAAGGGTTTTGCCGGAACCGATATCTAAAACCTTGCAATATCTCAAATAAATGGAGATTTTGATGCCAAAGATCTGAAGATGTTGGCTTACCGTAACACGGTTCTCAAAATGTCGGCTCGCTTCGAGGGGCTCGAGTTTCACCATGTGGCTCGAGAAAGTAATCAAGCGGCAGATGTCCTTGCTCGCATTGGCGCTAAGCGTGACCCCGTCCCACCTAACATATTTTTGGAAAGGCTCTTCAAGCCGTCCATGGTGTGGCAAGGGGAGAGCGGCAATACTAATCCGGATCCGAATACAACGCCAGATTCCGAACACACCGACATAATCGGGGGCTCAGCCACCGAAAGTACACCATCAGCCCATCTCATCATGGAGGTCATCTCCCCAAGGACCGAAAGCTTCTTGGCCTACCTCAATAGGCAAGAACTTCCTAAGGATCAGAATGAGGCACACTGCATTGTGCAGCGATCTAAAGCCTACAAGGTTCACGAGGGAGAACTCTATAAGAAAAGCGCTACCGGAGTACTTCAAAGGTGTATCTCCGAGGACGAGGGGCGGCAACTCTTGGAAGAAATTCATGCCAGTCTCGGTGGTCACTACGCCGCAGCTCGTCCCTTGTAAGTAAGGCCTTCCGTACAGGTTTCTAATGTCCGACGGCCCGAGCAGACGCACATGACCTTGTCAAACATTGTGTTGGATGCCACCTTTTCGCCAACCAAAGCCATATGCCACCCACCGCTTTACAAACAATCCCCATCACCTGGCCTTTTGCGGTCTGGGGGCTTGATATGGTCGGACCCCTTAAAGGGGGAAGCCATAAGAAAAAAATATCTGTTGGTCATGGTGGATAAATTCACTAAGTGGATAGAGGCCAAACTAGTTAAAACGGCAGAAGTCGGGCCAGTGATAGACTTTATATCCGGTGTTGTGCACCGTTATGGTGTTCCGCACATCATCATCACCGATAACGACTCCAATTTCACAGCCGATGAGGTGAAAGCCTGGTGTGCTAATCTGGGCATCAAGCTTGACTACGCCTCCATCTATCACCCACAAACCAATGGCTAAGTCGAACGAGCCAATGGTCTTATTATGAGCGGCATTAAACCCAGACTAGTGCGGTCTTTGAAAGAATCAGACAAGCACTGGGTGGAAGACCTCGACTGCGTACTCTGGGGACTGCGGCCCACGCCCAATCGTTCTACCGGATATACACCCTTCTTCATGGTGTACGGCGCAGAGGCTGTGTTACCCTCCGACATTATTCATGACCCTCCTCGAGTGCGCATGTATGAAGAGAGAGAAGCCGAGTTGGATCAGCACGACAGCTTAGATGCCTTAGAGGAGGAGCACCATGTCGCGAAAGCCCGTTCCGCATTCTACCAACAACAGGCCCACAGATATCAAAGCAGAGAAGTACGGGCCAAGACTTATAATATTGGCGAACTCGTTCTACGCTTGCCGGAGAAGAAAAATGACAAACTCAAGCCCAAGTGGGAGGGTCCCTTCATCATTGACGAAGTTCTCACCGGAGGAGCTTACCGCCTGCGTGATGCATCAGACAACCGCCTAGAGACGAACCCATGGAACGCGACCAGACTCCGAAGATTCTATGCCTAGTGCCGGACTCTTTGTTCGTCCCCTTTTTTCCATTATTTTTTTCTCTTTTCATCTTTCTTCCTTTTTATTTTAGAGCTATAAAGCTTTTGTATGACTAAACTGTACACCTAAGACGCATACAATTCTTAATACGTATGTCAGTTATACCTGGGGGCTTCTTGTACAGAAGCTTATTATTATTATTTTCCAAGCATCAAGCTCACCACATATGTGTTTTTTCCCACGCATGTACCTTTTCTTCACCACTATATGCATCGATATGACTTAAGTTTTGGCCAAACTGGGTTGCCTTGCTCCCGTTCTTATGCCCTACATTCCCGTTAGTTCGGCTAGGGCATAAAGGGAGCACCCCTGCGATTGTTACTGTCGGGTCATCCAGATGTGTACCTCAGACTGGGTGAAGTCGAAATCTAGCGTTCTTAAGGGAATATTCGGTCGGCGGATTAAAGATGTTTTTACTTGTCACTTATGAACCCCCAGATGTTATGTATGCTATGGGTTTTTCAAACACAGTTCGGACATGCACATTAATGCATGCTTACCCAGGGAAAGGAACCCTTAACGAAACTATTCTCTCTGGAAGATGTTTCTTACGATCAAAATGTAATATAACATAACTAGCTGGATACTTGTCTGTTCAAGCAACCATGACCCCTACGCCTGGATTCCATGCATACCCCGGTTTACATTACCGAGCAGGTATTCGGAAGCACTCTGCACCTTCGGGTCCAGAGGTTCAAGCAAAAAGGTCTGCCATAACAAGCGTTTTACAATTCAGCAAGAGACATTAATTTGTCAAATGAAGTACATAGTCACTTAGACTCAAACACTTCTTCTTCTATGTCATCTAACAAGCTATCTAGCCTACAATCCTGCTGGGAATACTTTGCGGCTACTTGAACCTAGTCATATACCAAACTAACGGGAATTTCTTCTCCATTTGACCCTACAGGTCCGACCCGGGCCATATGATTCGGGTCGATCTTGGTATACCGAGTTTTCACCATTGCCCAGGCCTCTCCCGCACCTTCCCGGTAGGCCGATATCTTCCATAATTGGAAGCGCCACCGCGCTCCCTGGAGTAGTTGTACAAGCCCCTCCATACCTCCTGGAGGGGAGTCGATGGCCATAAAGCCTTAGCAATACTTTGCATCGCCTGCCGAGCTCGCTCGTGCATTTGCGACAGCTCTTGTAGCAGATCGCTCAATGATCCGGACACCACCTCTTCGGGATGGCCCGCCAATATACCTACAGACATAATTATTGTCAGTTTCCTTCTTTCCCGAACTATGTAAAGGTAAGTCGTAACACATACTAAATATGCCGCCTCGCAGCTTCTTATTCTCCTTCGTGGAGTCAGCTAGCTGGGCCCACACATCTTTTAGCTCTTCGCCAAGCTTGGTGTTGGCATCTTGGAGTTTGTTCTTATTCGCCCTAACCTGTGTCAGGATACGTTCACCTACAGCCAGTTGCCTTTGAGCTCCTGGAACTCCCGCTTGTGCAACCTTCGGTGCCTCTGTCATAAGATTCGCACCTGTATTAATAATCCTGGTATATGATTATGTTTTCTCGATGGAGGGGAACATTACCAGACTCCGCCTTCTTGGATTTCTCTAGTTCGGCGGTAGCAACAGCCAGCTGGTCCTGACACTTTTTTAGCTCTTGAGACAACAGATTGTTCTTTTCTGTGAGCACCTGGTCATATAACGATTCTTAAATCAGTTGTACCAATTGTTTCAAGTCTCGGGGTCTACTGGTATATGATTATCAGTTTTGTACAAATGTGTACTTACCCGCATATCTTTCAAATACTGGTCTGTGGCTCTCGTAAGCTCATCTCAAGCAGCTCGGATGTAAGCATCACCTGAGTTGAAGGCATTGAAGGCCTCTTCTGAAAAAACCAGGGTCGTGAAGAACGGCCGACTAGCGCCGATGATTCATGGTGCTTTCCACTTCAGAGTTTGTGATGGATACTTTGTCTAACTCCTCCACAGAGGGACAATCCGGTGTCTCTTCTGTGTTAGCCTTAGTCCTTGCGACAGGGTACAGAATCCGGCTCGTGGAGGCATGACTGGCAGGATCCCCGGACATAGTCTAGTGAATGTTTTTCCTAATAAGACACAATGGATATTGTCGCACTTTAAATGTGACGCCATAGAGCATACTTAAAACAACCATACCTCTTCGCTAAAGGCTCGGTCGCACTTCTATTGGCTTTCCTCTTTGAAGGCCTGCACGTCGTAGGCACCGCCTTCTTGCACGTCGCTTCAGGTGCCGCGTGGCGTGCTGATCGCCTCCCCTTTAGACCATAATATAGTGCGGTGGGTAAGGCGGAAGAGGGAAATTCTCCCAAGGGACAAGTCTCCTGATTACTTACATGGGACGCAGGGAGGAGACCGGGATAGTCGGCGATGATGAACACTTCGGTGCCATCACATCTCGCCTGGTAAAACAACCCTTCCCCGAGCTCCACGAATATATCCGGATCCTCTTCGAATCCGGGATCAAGGGCCTAGTTGTGGTCCTCTGACTGTGGTGCGGTGTTGTGAATCTCCCTGGTGACTTTCCCCATTCCTGTTATAAATGACGGATTAATATTTATGAAAAAAGGATTCAGGGAGTTGATGGAGTAGAGTAGTGAGACGGAAACTCACCCAGCTGGGAGGGTTGTACAAGGAAAATCCATCCCTGGGCTTAATATGGATGAACTCCTCATCCTCCCCTTTGTATAATCCGGACAGTATTTTCACCAAAGCAGCGTAAGTGTCCAGTCCCTTCCGACCATAGCGGGTGGCATCATCTTCTCCATTAAAGTGCCACATGGGGTGCCCTCGATATTGGAGTGGCTGAACCCCTCGCATTATGGATATCGCCATAACCTCGACTATTGACAATCCGGATTGAGCAAGCGTCTTTATCTTGCTCATCAGTTGGTGGACTTCCATGCTATCTTCCTCCCTAGGGCTCCGAGGACGCCAGTTGAGGCGCTTCTTCAATGGAGTATTTGAATATTCGGGAAGACCCCTCTGGATAGGGTCAGGAAGGGAAACGTCTTCAATATAGAACCATTTGGAAGGCCATTCTTCGGATGCCTTCTTCAGTGTGCCGGATAGGTATCCGGTCCTGGCAATGCGCCATATCTCGGCTCCGCCCACTTGGAATATGGATCCCTCTTGATTACGAGGGACGAGGCAAAACAGCTTCTTCCATAACTCAAAATGAGCCTCACAACCCAGAAATAACTCACAAAGAGCAACATAACCCGCAATATGCAGGATGGAGGCAGGTGTGAAGTTTTGTAGTTGAAGGACATAGTACTCCAGAAGCCCTCGGAGGAATGGATGGATTGGAAATCCGACGCCTCTCAGCAAATAGGGAACAAAGCATACTCGTTCCCCCCTGGATGGGTTGGGGAACTTCTCCGCCTGTTCCCCGCCATCGAAAGAAGCCAATCCGTCTCGAACGGGGACCAGATCTACGGGGGCAAGAAATCCCTGGGTCTGCGGCTTCACCAATTGGCCGTGGGATACGGAACACTTTTCCCAGTCACCCTGCTTGGGGCCGTGAGGGCGCGAGGAAGAGCTGGGAGCGCTAGACATGTTGGGGTGGTTTTGGTGAGCAAGCTCTACGGATTCCTTGCTAGAGGGAGATGGTGTGGATTAGATCTGAAGATCCCCATCTCTTTAATAGACAATTTTCTCATACGGTTAGGGTGGTAAATGCAAAAATGCCCCGACCTCTCGTATTCGCTCAACACGTCAAAGCTGAAATCATGAAGGTCCAGAAGCCGAGGAGCGCGTCATTAAATGAAAGGTCGGACACTGTTATTTAAGTCAGGTACTTTGAAGTATTCGGAGGGAACCCGCCTTGCAATGCCGAAGACAATATGCGCGCCGAACTCATCGTCATTGAAGCCTGGTTCGGGGGCTACTAAGGGAGTCCTAGATTAGGGGGTCCTCGGACAGCCGGACTATGTACTGTGGCCGGACTATTGGACTATAAAGACACATGATAGAAGACTTCGTCTCGTGTCTGGATGGGACTCTCCTTTGCGTGGAAGGCAAGCTTGGCGATTCGGGTATGTAGATTCCTTTCTCTGTAACCGACTTTGTGTAACCCTAGCCCCCTCCGGTGTCTATATAAACTGGAGGGTTTAGTCCGTAGGAAAACAATCATAACCTCATAGACTAGACTTCTAGGGTTTAGCCGTTACGATCTCGTGGTAGATCAACTCTTGTAATACTTATATTCATCAAGATCAATCAAGCAGGAAGTAGGGTATTACCTCCATAGAGAGGGCCCGAACCTGGGTAAACATTGTGTCCCCCGCCTCCTGTTACCATTAGCCTTACACACACAGTTCAGGACCCCCTACCTGAGATCCGCCGGTTTTGACACCGACAGTGACCACCATGAGCTGGGCGTGGGAGGCCTCGACATGGTCATGGGCGTCCTCCATCAGGGCTAAGGCTGCCATTGCAAAACAAACAGCTGCTATACCACTCTCGCCAGTTGCTATCCCCGAGGAAGATGTTGCTGTCGCCACCTAAGAAGCAGCATCAGCCGTTTGGGCTGCCTTGGCTGCCCCGGTCATAGATTGCGGCCGCACTCAAGCAGCTTATTAGCATGCGTATGGTGGTTGCGGTTGCGCTCTCGCCGGAGTGGGCCACCGAAGTTTCTCTCATGACGCGGGTCCACGTCACCATCTTTCGGCGGCGACGATTGAACAGTGAAATGATATTCGGGGAGCGAGCTAGTGTGCTTGACACGCCGGCTGTGGACTCTAGCCAATGCACTTTCTCACGTAAGCCATAGGCATACTATAGTCTGACGGTGCTCCAAGATATTTTGTACCACATCCGGTTGGTGATAATAAACTCTGTCCGATCTACTTGATTTTTCATATTGATTTGAATTACATAATGGGGTCATAACGACAAAGGAGAGTGTTTGAATTGCTAGAACTTTTATCTGCAGTGAACATGCAACTATAGGTGCGTTGCCAAAAAATTTGGAATTATTCAGGGTTCATTTGGACATTTTTACACATTAACTTGGTTTTCTAGCCATTTCAGGTGCACAGTTCAACATTAAACTACATGCACATGCTCTGGTGCACCAAAATGGGTTGTAAAATCATATATGTGTCCATGGGTTTATGCTTATGTCCCATGCAAGAAATGGGGATGAATTTCAAACACCATGGTACCATGGCTCTCCAGCAAATGTTGAGGTACTTGCTTTTGTAATTCTACTAAATCCAAAACTCGTCTAAAATTCATGAACCTTGGCATGCTATCATGGAATGACATCAACATGCTGGGGTAAAAAAATATTGTCCCATTTGGGGCAGGTTATGGTAAAAGCTTCTCACAAGCCAGAGCTTCTAACAAGAAGCCTCATGGTTCCCGTAGGGAAACATGTCACCTTTGTGGACAAAACGATATTCGTCGCCTCTTCTTGCTTTCAATTTTTTTTCTGGTGTCAACATAAAACAACAAGAGTGTCGTGTTAAATTTTGGAATTTTCTGGGGTTTGTTTGGACATTTTTATACGTTACCTGAGTTTTACGGGCATTTATGTGCACAATTCAAAATAGAACTACATGTAGATGCTCCAGTGCATAAAAATGGGTTGAAAAATCAAATGCGTGTCCTTGGTTGCAAGCTTAGGTCACATGCAAGAAATGAGAATGAATGGCAAACACCTTGACACTGTCGCTTGGCCGCTAACACTTACATACATGGTTTCAAAATTCTAGTAAATCGAAAACTCGTCTAAAATTCATGAAACTTGACATGATATCATGGAACAGCATCAACATGTTGTGGTAAAAATATTATCCCATTTGGGGCAGGTTTGGGTATAAGCTTCTCGCAAACCAGAGCTTCTCACAACAAGCCTGATGATTTCGGTATGGAACGTGCCACCTTGTGGATGAAACGATATTTGTTGCCTCTACTTGCTTTCAAAAAATTTCTAGTGTCAACATAGAACAACAGGAGTGTTGTGTCAATTTCTTGGATTTTTTGAGGTTCGCTTGGACACTCTTATACATTAACTGAGTTTTCTTTGCATTTATGTGCATAATTAAAATTTGAACTACATGCACATACTCCAATGCATATAAATCGGTTCAAAAGTCAAATGTGTGTCCTTGGTAGCATGCTTAAGTCCCATGCAAGAAATGGGAATGAATGTCAAACACCTTGCCACCGTCGCTCGGCCGCCAACATCGTGATACATGGTTTTTAAATTATAGTAAATCAAAAATGTGTCTGAAATTTATGAAACTTGACATGCTATCATGGAATGACATCAACATGTCATGGTAAAAGTATTGTCCCATTTGGGTCAGCTTGGGGTATAAGGTTCTCACAAATGAGACCTTATCACAACAAGCCTCATGGTTAGGGTAGGGAACGTTTCACCTTTCTAGACGAAACGATATCCATTGCCTCTTCTTGATTTCAATTTTTTTCTAGTGTCAACATAGAACAACAGGAGTGTTGTGTTAAATTTTGGAATTTTTTGGGGTTCATTTGGACATTTTTATATATTAACTAAGTTTTCTATGCATTTATGTGCATCATTTAAGTTTGAACTAGGTCCCATGCAAAAAATGTGAATGAATGTCAAATACCTTGCCACCGTCGCTCGGCCGCAAACATTGAGATACATGGTTTTCAAGTTCTAGTAAATCCAAAACTCGTCTGAAATTCATGAAACTTGGCATGCTATCATGGAACGGCATCAACAAGAGTGTATGGTAGGGTTCGTTTGGACATTTTTATACATTAACTGAGTTTTCTATGCATTTATGTGCATAATTCAAATTTGAACTATAGGCACATGCTCCAGTGCATGTAAATTGGTTGAAAATTCAAATATGTGTCCTTGGTTGCATGCTTATGTCCCATGCAAGAAATGGGAATGAATGTCAAACACCTTTCCACCGTTGCTCGTCCGCAAACATTGATATACATGTCTTTCAAATTCTAGTAAATCCAAAACTCGTCTGAAATTCATGAAACTTGGCATGCTATCATGGAACGACATCAACATGTTGTGGTAAATTTTTTGTTCCATTTGGGGTAGGTTTGGGTATAAGCTTCTCACATACCAGAGCTTCTCACAACAAGCCTCATGGTTCCGATAGAGAATGTGCCTCCTTAGTGGATGAAACAATATTCGTTGCCTCTTCCTGTTTTCAATTTTTTTTCCTAGTGGCAACATACAGCAACAGAAGTGTCGTGTCAAAATTTGCAATTTTGGGGTTTGTTTGGATATTTTTATACATTAACTGAGTTTTCTAGGCATTTTATGTGCATAATTCAAATTTGAACTACATGCACATAATGCAGTGTAGAAAAATGGGTTGACATATCAAATGTGTGTCTTGGGTGCATGCTTAGGTCCCATGCAAGAAATGGGAATGAATTTCAAACACCATGGCACCGTTCATTGCCGACAAAACATTGAGATACTTTGTATTTAAATTCTAGTAAATCCAAAAATTCGTCTGAAATTCATGAAACTTGGCATGCTATCATGGAATGGCACCCGACATACTGTGGTATTTTCGTGTCCATTTTGAGAGAAGGCGCACTCGAATAACAGCCAACAAAGGCATTTTGAAACAAATAGCTGCCACTTTAACATCTCAAACGTTTTGTATTACTTAAATCGTGTGCATTCTGTTAACCATTCACGTGACGCCATGCGTCACTCTTTCAATGGCTACAAGGTGCCATGCAGACAGCTGCTCGACTGAACGGGAGATGTGTGAGCACAGGCTGATCGGGAGGCGTGCAAGCTATCCTCCAATGCGCAGGCTGACTGGGAATCGTGCGAGTTGTATGTCGTGCAGGCTCAATGGGAAGCGAGCCCTTTGACTTCCGTGGTTGCCCGCCTTACTCACATCCTCTCCATTAATGGTGCTCGAGCTGTAGTTTAATATGAGCAGCCTTACTGTTCGCCTCCCATTCCCCTCCCGCAGACCTCCACCAACGCGATGGCGCAGAAGGATCATCCGCCACTAGTCTTCTAGTTTGGTGAAGTCGACTCCGAGCCGGAGGAGATAGAAAATAAGGAGGAATGGGGCCTCATGCACAAGGCCCTGAACGAGTTGGCCGCGGCGGTTGATGCCCCCGCACCTGTCCCAGCTCCCATCCCCGTGCCCACGCCAGTGACCATCCCTGTAGCATTGACGGGCTGGTCGCCGAGCACTACCGCAGAGCTGTAAGCTGCTGGCGTCAGCAAGGTCTCCGAGGATCCGCGTGAGCTCATGTACATACCAGCGTCAGCGCCCATGCCTGTGCACGCCCATGCACCCACCGCAAAATCGGTTCCCATGCGTTTGTCTGCACCCGCCCTGCTCGCGCCCGTGTGCGCGCCCCCTCAGCAGCATGGGACGCTGCCGTTGACCACTACCTCGCAGCACCCCGAGTTAGCTTCCTCCCGTGCCCCGCCCGTCGATCGCTCGACGACATGATGTTTGATTTCTAAGTGAAGAACATTATGTGCTGCCTTGAAGACTTCATCAACAGCGTCTCGGAGGACGACAACGTCGGTGCGGCACGCCGCCTCCATCGTCGCCGGAAATAGTTTTTTGGGGGGTTTAATACTGTATCAGTGTATCTCGATCATATGAATATAAATTCGAAGTGTGACTGAATGAAAGATGTGGTTTGAACGAACTTGCATTTTTCTCTCTGAATGTACAGCCTTATCAAACGTTTTTCTTTAAAAACAATGTAATTGGTTTTTCAATATAAAACACTCATCACAAAAGTTTTAGACAGAACACTCGTATGCAAACCGACAGCTTCCCCAGGAAGCCAAGGGAAAATGTGCCGAGCAGGATTCGTGCAACTCTTGGTCACAAACGTTTTAGATAGAACACCCATATGCAAACTGACTACTTTCCCAGTAAGCCAAGGGAAAATGTGTCGAGCAGGATTTGTGCAGCTCTTCATCACAAACGTTTTAGATAGAACACATGTATGCAAAGTGAGAGCCATGGTCTTCCCCAGTAAGCCAAGGGAAAATTCGCCGCGCCGGATTTGTGCATCTCTTCAATGCAAACGGTTCAGATTGAAAATGGTATGCAAAGCGAGACTTCAGTGCTAAGCCAAGAGAAAATGTAGCACGCATGATTTTTTACATCCCTTCAATGCAAATGGTTTTTTTGGATGACCCATGTGCAACCATGTACAGACAATTTGGTAAGATTTGCATCTGTCATATTAGGTATATTGCCATTTGTCAAACTGGAAAGATTGACATTTGTTGATCTAGTAACATTTCCCTTTGTCAACCTTGTAACACTACTATTTGTTATGCAGCTAAAAATCACTAGCACGATCTAATTTTTGCAACTAAAATTCAGTAATTAAGCATAGATTTCATTCATAGATTAAGCAGTCGTTCTTTATAAAAATAGTTCAACTCGATAGCTGAACTGACCAAACTATTCCCCAATTGTTGCCAACCACATACTGAAATAGCTAGTTCAACTATATATACTACAAATTAGAAGTACGTTGTAAAATTCAACCACATCTATAGTTAGATAAACTCAACAAAATAGCCCCTAAATATTACTACTACGGAGGGGCTTTGTACTACTTCTGGCAGCCTCTCCTCTGCCGAGCGTGCTGAGTAAGAGGCAGAGGCGGAGGAGCTTACCGACGAGCTGGACAGCTGCAATACGGTGCCTGCCGCTGCCGCACCTTCAGCAACGCTCACCTCGAGCGCCCTCTACCACTCCAGACGATCCCTCTCGAAGTGGCGGGACTCCTCGTAGATCTCCTGATTCCTCGCCTCTACGGCGGCGTGTGCTGCAGCCATGACGGCGGTAAGGCTCTTTGCGTGCTCGACAAGGCGCTCCTCCTCCTCCCGCGGGAACTCGATGTAGCGCGCAAGGTCGTTAATGCACATGCGGGCCCCCACCTCCGCCTCCCGCCTTAGGGCGGCGGTGGCGGAGCGGGTGATGACCCTGGCGGTCGACGGTGGACTGGCGGCCACGGCGGCCGATGATGGGGTGGCGGCCACGACCACCACCTCCCACCTTCGGGCCGCGATGGCGAAGCGGGTGATGGCCATGGTGGCCGGCAGTGGGGTGGCGGCCACGATGATCACCTCCCGCCTAGAGGCCGTGGTGGCAGAGCGGGCGATGGCCTTGGCTTTCGACGATGGGGAGGCGGCAACAGCGGATGACAACAGCTGCCGACGGGCAGCAGCGACAGAGCGTCTGGTGGGTGTTCCACGCACACCCAATAGGGACGCCACGCGCACTACACTACACCGAGGACTGCGCCGCTGCCGTGGTGTAGCCTCCCACCTGGATCTATCCTCTGATGATGGCGGAGTGGCTGAGCGACAACGACAGGCCGGTGCCATTGGCGATTGTGGGAAAAGCAGACAAAATAAGCTACAGGGATAGAGGGGAAAATGCCACGCAGGACTCGCCGTCCGTGAGGGTTTATATAGCATGCCGGTAAGCATTGGGATTTTGAGGGATTTCACTGAGTCGGGCGGGAAGCTTGCACGGGAACCTGCGCGGTTGCGCGGGAACGGGCTCAGCATTGATTGGCCGAAGAACGCCCCCGCGCGCTGCTCAAGCTTGCGCTTGAAGCCGTCTGCGACAGTGGGGTGACAAGATGTGCGAGAAGAGGATGAAAGGACACGTACACATACGGTTAATAAAAAAATGTTTGTGATTTAATTACGTACTGCCCCCATCCTGGTTTATAAGTCGTCTTTGTATTTTTGTGACAAATTTTGACTAGAGATTTAACTAATAAAACACGAATACATGTTGCGAAAGATTATATCGCTGGATTCATATTTGAACATAGTTTCCAATTATATAATTTTTTATAACATACATTACCATTTTGCTAGTTAAATTTAAGGGCAAAATATGTCACAGTATATAAAGGGAACTAATAGAACAAGACGGAGGTAGTAGCACAGAGCCGCTATCTACGCAGCGTTGCAACTGCCGACCGACTTGTAGACGACCATTTCATGTGTGTTCAACTGCTCTATGCGTGTGGTTGCTCATGGTTGAGGCGGCCCCGACACGCTCTGCTCGCGTCCTGCCACGCGCGCTCTGCAATCGCGTCCCTCCAGGCACTCTGCCCTCGTCCCTCCATGTGTGTTGCCAGTGTTTGGGGTCGGTGCACGATCACATACATTCGTGCTGCCATTATGCATGCGGTTGCATCGGGCGCGGCGCCATGATGCAGTTACCCGCTGCAAAAACTGTCATGAGGACGTGCCGAGAATTCAGGCTGCCCGACCCCCAATTATTCCTACGGCTATTTACCTTCATCTTTTGCGCCACACGACACAATAAGCCCACACACGACAACACAAACATAGAGGACGTCCATCGGTTACAATGGCGCTCCCCGTGGCTCCAATGGTTCTCCCAGCGGCCGACGACGACAACGGAGGGAAATTCACCACGCATCACGTATTGGACACCCACGTGAGGGGGAAGGCCCTCTCAGTGGTGTACGCGAACGAGCCGGTCTCGGTAGAGAGCTCCATCCAAACTATGGAGCAGTTGCTTGCTGAGGACAAGTACCAAGTGGTCAGCTTCGACCTCGAGTTCACCAGCGATCGTGCCGGGCACGATCAGAAGGTTGTCGTCGCCCAGTTGTGCTTGCAACACGACGTCCTTGTCTACCACTACCACCTAGCCACAAGGCCTTGCAAGTGTTTCTCCAGGTTTATCAACAGCTCCGACTAAAGTTTTGCTACGGTGGACACCACCAACGATCTAAAAGCGCTCAAGGTTTCTGGGTTGACCTGCAAGAATCTTGTAAGGCATCCATGACCACTACAAGGTCTGGGGAAGTGACAACAACAAACATAACTCCCTGGTTGACCTCGCCTCGGCCATCATCGACCCCTACTACATGAAGATGAAGGATGGGAGCAAGAAAGACAAGAACACTTGCCACAGTGTTAGGCATCAGAGACTGGAAGAAGAACACGTCAAGTACGCGGCCAAGGACGCGTACACAAGCTACGAGATGTACAGACGAATCGTTGACATGAGAAAGTGTCTTCTTCCTGACCCAGACGAGGGATCGAGCCATAGAGCAGTGGCGGGAGCGTCACAAGAAGTAGATGACTAGACGATCGTTTCTCCTAGTTTAGAATGCGTGTAATTGTTTATTGAGGTGTGTGCGGATGATCTGTGTAGTACATATATATATAGTAGCACTATTCTGATACTGGGATTAGAATAGTTATTCTGATCACAGCGACCTTATACAGACACGACACGGATGTCCCGGAACTCCTGAACCGGGTGCAACAAGAAAAAAACAACCCACCTTCCCCACGCAAAGTCCCACCCCGATTCCAGCTTCTTCCCCCTACACACAACCACCGGCAACCCTGCCTCCGCCCCCAGAACCAGTCGCTGCCTCTGCCCCGGCACCGGTCGCCGCCTCCGTCCTCAGATCCGACCACTAGGCCGCCGGATACGTCTCCAATGTATCTATAATTTTTTATTGTTCCATGCTATTATATTACCTGTTTTGGATGCTTATGGGCTTTATTCTACATATTTTTATCATTTTTGGGACTAGCCTACTAACTGAAGGCCCAGGTTGTATTGCTGTTTTTTTCCTATTTCAATATTTCGAAGAAAAGGAATATCAAACGGAGTCCAAACGAAATGAAACCTTCGGGAGCGTTATATTTGGAACAAATCTGATCCAGAGAGCCTGGAGTGCAAGTCAAGAAAGCTCCAAGGGCCCCACGAGATAGGAGGGCACCCCCCCTGTAGGGTGCGCCCCCCCGTCTCATGGGCCCCTCGGGCGTCCACCGACGTACTTCTTCCTCCTATATATACCTACGGACCCCTAAAACATCCAGGGGCACCACGAAACACAATTTCCACCACTGTAACCTTCTGTATCCGCGAGATCCCATCTTGGAGCCTTCGTCGGCACTCTGCCGGAGGGGGAATCGACCACAGAGGGCCTCTACATCAACATCCTTGCCCCTCCTATGAGTTGTGAGTAGTTTACCACAGACCTATGGGTCCATAGTTATTAGCTAGATTGCTTCTTCTCTCTTTTTGGATCTCAATACAATGATCTCCCCCTCTCTTGTGGAGATCTATTCGATGTAATCTCTTTTTGCGGTGTGTTTGTCAAGATCCGATGAATTGTGAGTTTATGTTCATATTTATCTATGGTTATTAATTGAATCTTCTCTGAAATCTTTTATGTATGATTGAGTTATCTTTGCAAGTCTCTTTGAATTATCGTTTTGGTTTGGCCTACTAGATTGATCTTTCTTGCCATGGGAGAAGTGCTTAGCTTTGGGTTAAATCTTGCGGTGTTCTTACCCAGTGATAGAAAAGGTTGCAAGACACGTATTGTATTGTTGCCATCGAGGATAACAAGATGGGGTTTATATCATATTTCATGAGTTTATCCCTCTACATCATATCATCTTGCTTAATGCGTTACTCTGTTCTTATGAACTTAATACTTTAGATGCATGCTGGATAGCGGTCGATGTGTGAAGTAATAGTAGTAGATGCAGGCAGGAGTCGGTCGACTTGTTTTGGATGTGATGCCTATATACATGATCATGCCTAGATAACGTCATAATTATTCGCTTTTCTATCAATTGCTTGACAGTAATTTTTTCACCCACCGTAATACTTATGCTCTCGAGAGAAGCCTCTAGTGAAACCTATGGCCCCCGGGTCTATCTCTTATCATATTTGCTTTCAATCTACTTTTATTTGCATCTTTACTTTGCTTGCATCTATATCATAAAATACCAAAAATATATTTATCTTATCATACTATCTTTATTAGATCTCACTTTTGCAAGTGGCCGTGAAGGGATTGACAACCCCTTTATTGCGTTGGTTGCGAGTTCTCAGTTTGTTCGTGTAGGTGCGTGGGACTTTTGAGGAGCCTCCCACTGGATTGATACCTTGGTTCTCAAAAATTGAGGGAAATACTTACGCTACACTTGCTGCATCACCCTCTCCTCTTCAGGGAAAACCAACGCTAGCTCAAGACGTAGCAAGAAGGATTTCTGGCACCGTTCCCGGGGAGGTCTTCGCTCAAGTCAAGACATACCAAGTACCCATCACAAACTCATATCCCTCACATTTACATTATTTTCCATTTCCCTCTCGTTTTCCTCTCCCCCACATCACCCTTGCCATTTTATTCGCCCTCTCTTTCCCGTTCTCCTCTCCGCCTTTTCGTTTGCCTTCCCGTTGCCATGGCCGAATCAAAAAGAATTAAGGGATTCTCCTGAGTTCTAGTGCCTTGGATAACCCCTCTATCCTTTCTAAGCTCATAAACAATGATGCTATGGAAAGACCCACCGGGATCACCAATGAGAATTTAGATGATTTTGATGATGATGACTCCGGAATCTTTCTCTATTTATTTGATGAATCTTTAAAAGATGCTTGGGATAGGTTATTAAGGATTCGGGCTAGTTATGTGCCACAATATCAAATTGAGGTTTACTTGAGAAGCTTCTATATTGGCTTGCCCGCTTCTTTCAAACAAGTTCTAGATTCTATTTTTAAAGAAGCTTTTCTCGAAGGGGATGCTATAGATACCTATGAAAAAATGAAAACCATATTTGGGCACCCTTTAAATGATAAAGTTGAATCAACTACCCTCTTGTGCTTTTATCAAAATGAAATTATCAAAGAAATGAAGTCTAGCTTAGATGCAAATTTCTGTAACGTGCTTAATCTTACTTCATACATTAATGGCAATGTTCTTAACCTGAATAGAAGGATGAATGCCATAGAAAGGAGATCCTCTCTTGCTACTTATGAATCAAGTGCCAAAGATGGCACTCGTTAGATCTATCCTTGCTTTTATGACTAGATAGGGGTGTTAAACGATAGCGCTAGTTGGGAGGCAACCCAATTTTCTTTATGTTCTTTGTTTTTGTTCCTGTTTAGTGTTAAATTTTGTTTCTACTTTCTCTTTAGATGTGTTTTTATCTTTTGTTTAGTGTTTGTGCCAAGTAGAACCTATAGGATAAACTATGATGATGGTTGATTTGATTCTGCTGAAAAACAGAAACTTTGCGCTCACGAGAAAACATTCAATAAATCACAGAAAAGAGATTTTGCGTTGATTCTTTTTGCTTCTGATCAATAAACAAAATTTCCAGTACGTTATATTTTTGTAGGATTTTTAGAGTTCAAGAAGTTTGCGTTAGTTACAGATTGCTACAGACTGTTCTGTTTTTGACAGATTCTGTTTTTCGTGTGTTGTTTGCTTATTTCAATGCATCTATGGCTAATAAATTAGTTTATAAACCATAAGGAAGCTGGAATACAGTAGGTTTAACACCAAAATAAATAAAGAATGAGTTCATTGCAGTACCTTATGTGGTGGTTTTGTTTTCTTTCACTAACGGAGCTTATAAGATTTCCTGTTGAGTTTTGTGTTGTGAAGTTTTCAAGTTTTGGGTAAAGCTTTTATGGACTATGGAATAAAGAGTGGCAAGAGCCTAAGATTGGGGATGCTTATGGCACCCCGAGATATTCAAGAATAGCCAAAAGCCTAAGCTTGGGGATGCCCCGGGAAGGCATCCCCTCTTTCGTCTTCGTTCATTGGTAACTTTACTTGGAGCTATATTTTTATTCGCTACATGATATGTGTTTTCCTTGGAGCGTCGTTTATTATATTGGTCTTTGCTTGTTAGTTTACCACAATCATCCTTGCTGTATCACACCTTTTTGGAGAAGCATATTTGATTAGAATTTGCTAGAATACTCTATGTGCTTCACTTATATCTTTTGAGCTTGATAGTTTTTGCTCTAGTGCTTCACTTATATCTTTTAGAGCATGGTGGTGGATTAATTTTATAGAAATTGCTAGTCTCTCATGATTCACTTATATTATTTTGAGAGTCTCTTAGAACAGCATGGTATTTGCTATGGTTTTAATTTGGTCTTAGAATGATGAGCATCCAAGTTGGGTATAATAAAAACTATCATAGAAAGTGAATTGGATGCTATGATCAATTTGATGCTTGATAATTGTTTTGAGATATGGAGGTAGTAATATTAAAGTCTTGCTAGTTGGGTGATTATGGATTTAAAGAATGCTTGTGTTGAAGTTTGTGATTCCCGTAGCATGCACGTATGGTGAACCTCTTTGTGATGAAGTTGGAGCACAATTTTTTTTATTCATTGTCTTCCTTATGAGTGGCAGTCGGGGACGAGCGATGGTCTTTTCCTACCAATCTATCCCCCTAGGAGCATGCGTGTAGTGCTTTGGTTTTTGATGACTTCTAAATTTTTACAACAAGTATATGAGTTCTTTTGATTAATGCCGAGTCCATGGATTATACGCACTCCTTTCACCCCTCCATTATTGCTAGCCTCTCTTGTATCATGCCACTTTCGCCGGTACCGTACACCCACCATACTCCTTCCTCAAAACAGCCACCACACCTACCTATTATGGCATTTCCATAGCCATTCTGAGATATATTGCCATGCAACTTTCCACCATTCCGTTCATATGACACACATTACACTACAGGAATCGGCTACTTTGCCGTCTGCCACAGCGGACGGCAAAGGCATGAACGGCGGACGGCAAAGGTCTTTGCCGTCCGCCACGGACGGCAAACATGGACGGCAAAGTAAGATCCGGCAAACAGCTACTTTGCCGTCTGCTTTAAGCGGCTGACTGCAAAGGGCCCTTTGCCATCAGCAGCAGACGGCAAACAAAGCAGCTGGCAAAAATTTCTCTGTTAGTCCGTTAGGTGGCTAATGGCAGCCCTTTGCCGTCCGCCGTATGATGTCAGCTAGACGACACCACTCTTTGCCGTCTGCCACTGTAGGCAAACTGGCCAAATGGGTCAGCTCCCAGGAAGCACAGTTGGCTGGCACGTGTCTTGTTTGTCGTCCGCGGCGGACGGCAAAGAGGCCGTTGCCGTCGGTGGCAGACGGCAAAGAGCCTGTATATTGGCTCTTTTTTTTGTTTTTTCTGAATCCAACAATTTTCACAGAAAATATATATGACATATATAGATATATTTCACAGGGCTATTTAACAGCAAACATATCACATATATATCCAGCACATAATTAAGTTTCATCCATTCATACATAAGCAAGTTCCATCCATACACATTGTTCCATCCATATACATATTACAATGCAAAGTTTGATCAAGATAGCAAGTTCCATCATAGCAAGCTAGATACAATGCAAAGTTTCATCAAAGAAAAAACAAGCACTCCATCATAGCAAGCTAGCTTTCATGAAGTGAATGAAATCTGCAAAATGGCAAATAAGAAAGTTAGAAATAGGTGACTAGAAGAAGAAGACTAGAACAAGAAGTATATGTCATTTATGAGCTAACTTAGGTGAAATGGATGATATATGAGCTAACTAAGTTGAAATGGGTCGTTTATGACCTAACTAAGGTGAAATGGATCATCTATGAGCTAACTTAGTTCAAATGGGTCGTTTATGAGCTAACTAAGGTGAAATGGATCGTTTTTGAGCTAACTAAGTTGAAATGGATCGTCTATGAGCTAAGTAAGGTGAATAGGATCATCTATGAGCTAACTAAGATGAAATGGGTCGTTTATGAGCTAAGTAAGGTGAAATGGATCGTTTTTTAGCTAAGTAAGGTGAAATGGATCGTTTTTGAGCTAACTAAGGTGAAATGGATCATTTAAGAGCTAATTTAGGTGAAATGGATCGTTTATGAGCTAATCTAGGTAAAATGGGTCATTTTGGAGCTAACCTAGGTAAGATGGGTCATTTTGGAGCTAACCTAGGTGAAATGGATGTTTATGAGCTAATATAGGTAAAATGGGTCATTTTAGAGCCAACTTGGGTAAAATGCATCATTTTAGAGCTAACCTAGGTAAGATGGATGGTTTTGGAGGTTAGTAAGCTTATTAAGTCATTTTGGAGGAAAAGAAGCTAACTCTAAGTCATTATGGTAAGCATATTGGAGGAAATAAAGCTAAGTCTAGGTCTTTATGCATTTGTTAAGCAAAACACTAGAGACACTTACCGTGATCATGGAGGTGTTGTAGCGGGGTGGCTCGTGCCGGTAGCTGGAGAAGGATCGTGCGATGCTTGTCTTGAGTTACGCTGCACCAAAGATCATTTCCAATGTCTCGTTAGCATGATGACACTCAAATGTTAAGACTAGCAAGTAATGTCCATTCAAATTAAACTCACCGTGGTCCCAGGAGCAATCACTGGCATCGGCGGAGCGGTCTGACCGGACTTCTCGCACACAGACTGCACATTTGGTTTTGACGACTCAATCATACTAGTTAGTAATGAGACAAACACTTCATAAATGTTTTGGTTAATGTGTAGAAAAAACTTACCACAAGGAGCTCGTACATGGCCCTTGCCTGCATGTCATTCCGTGCCCTCTCCTCCAACATCTTTGTCGTCCTCTCCTCCAACTCCCGCTGCCTCTCCGCCACCTCCGCCAGAAGTTTCTCCGTTCTATCTCTCTCACTTTGTATAGCAGCCTGCAACACCACTCCTCGTTACCATTTGTAATCATTGATGGAAGCGCACACAATGTAATGGAGAAAGATAGTTGAGTACGTATAACTAACCTTGAAGGCGAGTTGGACTGGCCGTTCACGAGGCCTTATCTCAGGGGCATAGCTCGACTGGCGCGCCTTGATCTCCGGGAGAGTGCTAGGACAACGGATAAGTCCATCTCCCATGGCTATGGAGCCATGGGACCTCCCGCCACCAGATATCATCAGCAGCTCGGTATCAATGGGACCCTGGCTCGGGTTAAAGTCCTCCCCTTACCTCGCCTTCCCCTCATCTCTATATTTCACGAGCTTGTCGTGGGAGGAGATGTTGGTGAAGTTTTTTGGATCATCAAGGTCAGACGCAGAGAATGCCTTGACTTTCTTATAAGAGCCAGTGTGGGCCATGGCATACAGGTCGTACACCTCTGGCACCTTATCCGCCTTATTGTAGCGTGTCTGAAAGAGAGAAACAAAGTAAATTAGTAATTAAAGGGCCGAAAGCTAGCATGACGAACGAATTGCATGAATCATGAAGCAAACCACATACCCAGTTCCGCCCGTACTGATATAAGTTGGAGCTACCTTGATGGTGTGGCACACCTTCCATTTGGGCACGTTTGTCCTTGGCCTCGTTGTGGAAGGCTCGCCATTCTTTTGAGCACCACTCATTGACCAACACCTCCCAACAATCCATCCGGTCCGCACACCATCTCGGAGGGGCCTAAGTTAGGAAATAGAAACTTGAGCGCTACGGCTATGAATTACTAAATGAAGGAAGTAAAGTATAAGGCCTTAAGAATTACCTTCATGTACTCATCCTTACTCAAGAACTTCTCGCGGCACGCCGGCTTGGTCTTCTTGATACCACGCGCGGCGTAGTAGTCTCGAACGGCCTGCACCCGAGCCTCGTGCCGTAAGTTCTGTAGTAGGCGCTTGCAGACGTTATCGATAACATTTGCCGCCTCCTCCTCGTATCCCTCCTCACACCTGTAGAATGTCTGCAATCAAATGAGACAATATTGATTAGTACAATTATTAACTAGCTAGTTGAAGATTTTTAATTGTGTAAAGGAGAAATTACCCAAAACTTTCTAATCACCACATCTGCTCTCGTCTTGCACAAGACACCGTCGATAATCTCACCCGGCGGGGCCGAGGCAGCCAAGTAGTGCTCCCAACTCAATCCAAGCTCTGGAAGCCGACCCTCACCAGGCAACGTAACAAACCCCGGGAAGTTTTGCCGACAAAGAACTCCAAGGACGGAGTTGGGCCGGCGGACACTATGATGGTGGTCCCAACCCCTACAGCATGACAAGGCCAACGCATTAGATATTTGAAGAAACGTGAATGCAGAAGGGTACAAAAAGATTAAATGCACTTACCTCTCCCCATCAGGGAAAATCAACCACCTCTGCTCGCGGGTCGCCGGCACGTCCGGGAGCCGTGTAGCACCACGCTGGTAGACGGTGCCCCCTTCCTCGTCAATATCAGTCGGCTCCCCGCCATCATCGGCATGGCCACTCGGCCCCTCAGGCTGATCCGGCCAGGTACCCCATCCAGACGTGTGTTCCTCCGGGGTCTCGTGGGCCAAACTCTCGTGGCCCGAAGGCCCATGGACCGGAGGCTCGTGGACCGGAGTTCGTGTAGCCTCCTCCTCGGACGAGTCCACCCTAGCAGTCACGTGCTCGGGTGAAACAGTTGGGGGTGGCGGCGAGGAAGGCGCCCTCGCAGTCACCCTACCTCCTCTCCCGCGACCACATGCTCCAGCTCCTATCTGCTTCTTCTTACCTCGTCCCCTGCTCCACACCGCGGTCGACGAAGAAGGGCCCGGCGGTGTCGCCATACTGTCCAACAACGCTCGACGGAGAGGTGCGTGTGGAATGGAAGACCTCGTCGCACGCGCCGACGAAGAAGGGTCCTCGGAGCGCTCCCGACCAGCGCCCACCATCTTTCAACACCTGCCATGACAAAGAGTAAATGAAATTAGTACAACGGCAAAAAAATACCGACATGAATAATAATATGTATATCACTTAAGTGTATCATCATCAAGTACAACATAAAAAAATTGAATACCTGACACTACGTATAAATGCATAATAATCATCATCAAGTACAATAATAATCTCGATCAATATCATCAATAAATGCATAATCATCATCATCACTATAATCAATGACGGGCTAACGGGGTCAGGGGGTCGGGGTGTCGGGGTGTGGTGTCGGGGTT
>NC_041393.1:221887739-221888311 GCF_002162155.2 Triticum dicoccoides | reverse complement strand
TTCTTCTACTTCTTTTCTTCTTCTTCTTTTTTCATCTTTTTTCTACTTCTTTTACTTCTTTTTTGCAATTTTTTCTCTAAAAAAGAAAAGGGATTCTAGGTTGTGAAGCTCCAAAAAGAGGGTCCTATTGAAAAAGAAATTATCCAAAATAGAAAGAAGTTTTTTTTTCAAATTCAATTGTTTTTTTCTTCTTTTCTTCTTCTTCTACTTCTGCTTCTTCTTTTCTTCTTCTTCTTTTTTCATCTTTTCTCTACTTCTATTACTTCTTTTCTTTTCTTCTTCTTCTACTTCTCCTACTTCTTTTCTTCCTCTTCTTCTTTTCTTCTACATATTCTTTTTTCTTCTACTTCTTTTCTTCTTTTCTTCTTCTTCTTTTTTCATCTTTTTTCATCTAAAACCCATGCACTAAATCTAACACTAACACATATGTAGCACTAAATCTAATACTAACACTAACACATATCTAGCAATAAATCTAACACTAACACTAACACATATCTAGCACTAAATCTAACACTAACAATTAAACAACAAAAAATAGAAAAATAGAACAAAAGAATACTCACCGGAGC
>NC_041393.1:221833138-221887325 GCF_002162155.2 Triticum dicoccoides | reverse complement strand
GGAGGCGGGGGTGGTGGCGGGGGCGGCGGGTGCGGTGCGGTGGGTGGATCGATATGGGCGTCGGGGAGGAGAGAGGGAGAAACAGAGAGAGTAACGGCCGGGGAGGGGGGCTCAGCCGTTAGTTAGGTTAGCCTTTGACGTCTGCTGCGGACGGCAAAGAGGGGGGACGTTAAGTTTTTCCGTTAGCGGATGCCACCTCCCTCTTTGCCGTCAGCCAGCGGACGGCAAAACTCTTTGCCGTCAGCTAGCGGACGGCAAAGAAATGGCTAATGGCAAAGACCTTCTTTGCCGTCAGCTGTTTCTTTGCCGTCCGCTTTTCGGTAGCTGATGGCAAAGAGCTTCTTTGCCGCCCGCTAGCGGACGGCAAAGATCTGGTAGATGGCAAAGCAACTGATTCCAGTAGTGTTACTTTTGTCATATTGCTTTTTGCATGAACATGTAGTTGACATTGTATTTGTGGCAAAGCCACCGTTCATAACTCTTTCATACATGTCACTCTTGATTCATTGCATATCCCGGTATACCGCCGGAGGCATTCATATAGAGTCATATTTTGTTCTAAGTATCGAGTTGTAATTGTTGAGTTGTAAAAAGAAAGTGTGATGATCATCATTACTAGAGCATTGTCCTAGTGAGGAAAGGATGATGGAGACTATGATTCCCCCATAAGTCGGGATGAGACTCCGGACGAAACAAACAAAAAAGGCCATAAAAAAAAGAGAAAAGGCCCAAATAAAAAAATGAGAGAAAAAGAGAGAAGGGACAATGCTACTATTCTTTTACCACACTTGTGCTTCAAAGTAGCACCATGATCTTCATGATAGAGAGTCTCATATGTTGTCACTTCCATTTACTAGTGGGAATTTTTCATTATAGAACTTGGCTTGTATATTCCAATGATGGGCTTCCTCAAAATGCCCTAGGTCTTCGTGAGCAAGCAAGTTGGATGCACCCCACTAGTTTTCTTTTGTTGACCTTTCATATATTTATAGCTCTAGTGCATCCGTTGCATGGCAATCCCTACTCACTCACATTGATATCTATTAATGGGCATCTCCATAGCCCGTTGATACGCCTAGTTGATGTGAGACTATCTTCTCCTTTTTTGCCTTCTCCACAACCACCGGTCTATTCCACATATAGTGCTATGTCCATGGCTCACACTCATGTATTGCGTGAAAGTTGAAAAAGTTTGAGATTATTAAAGTATGAAACAATTGCTTGGCTCGTCATCGGGGTTGTCATGATTAAATACTTTGTGTGATGAAGATAGAGCTTAGCCACACTATATGATTTTGTAGGGATAACTTTCTTTTGGCCATGCTATTTTGAGAAGAGATGATTACTTGCTTAGTATGCTTGAAGTATGTCTATTTCTTATATAAATATGAACTTTTATTTTGTATTCTTGGATCTGAACATTCATGCCACAATGAAAGAAAATTACATTATGAATTATGCTAGGTAGCATTCCACATCAAAAATTCTCTTTTTATCATTTACCTACTCGAGGACGAGCAGGAATTAAGCTTGGGGATGCTTGATACGTCTCCAACGTACCTATAATTTTTGATTGTTCCATGCTATTATATTACCTGTTTTGGATGCTTATGGGCTTTATTCTACATATTTTCATCATTTTTGGGACTAACCTACTAACCGGGGGCCCAGCCCGTATTGCTGTTTTTTGCCTATTTCAGTATTTCGAAGAAAAGGAATATCAAACGCAGTCCAAACGGAATGAAACCTTCGGGAGTGTTATTTTTGGAACAAATCTGATTCGGAGAGCCTGGAGTGCAAGTCAAGAAAGCTCCGAGGGCCCCATAAGATAGGAGGGCGTGCCCCCCTGTAGGGTACGCCCCCTGTCTCGTGGGCCCCTCGGGCATCCACCGACGTACTTCTTCCTCCTATATATACCTACGGACCCCGAAAACATCCAGGGGCACCACGAAACACAATTTCCACCACCGTAACCTTCTGTATCCGCGAGATCCCATCTTGGAGCCTTCGCCGGCACTCTGCCGGAGGGGGAATCGACCATGGAGGGCCTCTACATCAACATCCTTGCTCCTCCTATGAGTTGTCAGTTGTTTACCACAGACCTACGGGTCCATAGTTATTAGCTAGATGGCTTCCTCTCTCTTTTTGGATCTCAATACGGTGATCTCCCCTCTCTTGTGGAGATCTATTCGATATAATCTCTTTTTTCGGTGTGTTTGTCAAGATCCGATGAATTGTGTGTTTATGTTCAGATTTATCTATGGTTATTAATTGAATCTTCTCTGAATTCTTTTATGTATGATTGAGTTATCTTTGCAAGTCTCTTCGAATTATCGGTTCGGTTTGGCCTACTAGATTGATCTTTCTTGCCATGGGAGAAGTGCTTAGCTCTAGGTTAAATCTTGCGGTGTTCTTGCCCAGTGATAGAAAGGGTTGCAAGACACGTATTGTATTGTTGCCATCGAGGATAACAAGATGGGGTTTATATCGTATTGCATGAGTTTATCCCTCTACATCATATCATCTTGCCTAATGTGTTACTCCGTTCTTATGAACTTAATACTTTAGATGCATGCTGGATAGCGGTCGATGTGTGGAGTAATAGTAGTAGATGCAGGCAGGAGTCGGTCTACTTGTTTTGGATGTGATGCCTATATACATGATCATGCCTAGATAACGTCATAATTATTCGCTTTTCTATCAATTGCTTGACAGTAATTTGTTCACCCACCGTAATACTTATGCTCTCGAGAGAAGCCTCTACTGAAACCTATGGCCCCCGGGTCTATCTCTTATCATATTTGCTTTCAATCTACTTTTATTTGCATCTTTACTTTTCTTGCATCTATATCATAAAATACCAAAAATATATTTATCTTATCATACTATCTTTATTAGATCTCACTTTCGCAAGTGGCCGTGAAGGGATTGACAACCCCTTTATTGCGTTGGTTACGAGTTCTCAGTATGTTTGTGTAGGTGCGTGGGACTTTTGAGGAGCCTCCTACTGGATTGATACCTTGGTTCTCAAAAACTGAGGGAAATACTTGCGCTACACTTGCTGCATCACCCTCTCCTCTTCGGGGAAAACCAACGCTAGCTCAAGACGTAGCACCGCCTCTTCCTTGGATCCGCCGTCTGGCAGCCTCCTTCCCCCCAGATCCGCCCGGGACCGATCCCACCACTGAGTACCGCCACCAAACACCGGTGCACAACACCCCTATCGCCTGCCGCCACCAAGCGCCAGCGCGTGACCCCGCAGCCTACCTCTGATGCGTCGCCGCCCCTTACCTCCGAACTAGGCTGCCCCGACATCACTCAGCTCCTCTTCCGATGATGACCCCCTGCCACACGCGCCTCCGCGCTGCTCGGCCCCGACCACGTGTGCCTCGTCGTCCAACTTCCAGCGACGCAAACCACCTCCACCTGCTATAGCAGAGGGCACGCCACCGTTCATGGCCTTCCCTCCCGTCTTCCACTGTGTGAGAGAGGTTCACTGCTCCTCTTCCCTTCGCTCCAGCGTGGCCTGCCCTCCCTTCTTGTGTGACCTGCCCTCTGATACGCCGCACCCTACCCCAGCGCGCCTGCACTCTGCTCCATCAGCGCGTCCATCGAGCACCATCTCCCTTCTCGCTCCACTATGATGGCATCACGGGTAGACGGTGTCTGAAGTTTAGCTGTATCTATATGTTTAGTTGTATTAGTGTTTCACTCCATTAGCAAATTCATGTTATGCTCATTTCTTCGGAAACTGGTGGGTGCACCACCAACACACGATGAGCTCCCCTGGTTATTCTTCTGCTCATGCGGTGGAGCATGCTACAACTTTCGTTTAGTTATGAAAGTCTAATTCTGTCAGTTTAGTCCTTGTATTGTTCTTGTAGGCACAAATTTGAAGAGTCAAAGAAAATGGAAAATGAATGCATCAGTATAGCTACTTAGCAGAAATGGTCAAAGAGTATGTTGCTTCGATGGTTTTGTGTGTGCTTGTATTTGAAAAATTACATCAAAGAAAATTCAGCAACTTGTGTACGTATGTGGATAACGTGGGAACTATATTTTGCCCACCATCTGATTTTGCTAATGAGTTTGTTTGTCTTCCATTTTATATGTTAGGAAAATTGACGCCGGAATTTTTTTTCTTGAAAAGAAGTTCAAATAAATAGACAGGAGAAGGTCACATATGTGTACCGGGAAAAAGTTTGCGGTTTGAAGGAGGACTAAAGTTGAGAGTGATGTGGATGTGAAGGTTCAGAGATGTTTTTCCTCTCTTGTTTTTTATTTCTTAACTTTTTCATAATTGATTAGATAACTTCTAAGGCAACATGTTGTTATCTGAAAATCTTATGGACTCTTGTGTGTACGTAAAACACTTTGATCAGTATACTCTTTAGTTTATGATTCTTTCTTTCCACTATCACTCAAGCTTGGTGTTCCTAAAAAATATGGTGCACCTCCTGTTTGCGAGTCCGTGTGCCCACAATCTTATGGTTAAATGACCTTTGTGAAATGTGATGATTCTTCGTACAGTAGTTTGTGCAAAAGGAAAAAAATATTCAGGTGTTTTCAACAAAACTCCAGTGCATAAAACAGATTTTTTGTGTATATCTATCTGAAAAATTGACCACTATCACACGCCGGCTTTGCCTGTTGTATCAGTTCAGCTACAAAAAAAATAATTATATGTTTTGCCTAGTTTAGCCGGTTGTTGGAACAAAAAAGGGGCTGAAAGGTCAAAATGTTTTATTCATTAAGGTTAAAAGTATGTTAAGTATATTTTCTGGAACACTGACACTCTTTGTACATCATATTGTCAAGTTATTCACACTTGCATTCTACAGAACAGAAAAGAAAAGTTAGGGTGTTTAACTTAGTAACCCGCCCCAGCGAAGATGACGACACGCCACTCTTCCTTCTCTGGCGACGACTTGGTGCTCCTATGGATCAACAACAACTTGTGACCTTCTAGCGATGGCCGACCTGACCTTCCTCACGAATCGGTACAAAATGTTTACTACAAAAACAAGGGTATTTCTGTTACTAACAGAAATAAACCAAAAAGTCCAAATTAGAAAAATAGAGAAGTTCAATATTTATGAAAAAGTCAAATTTTCCTTGTTACCAAACAATAAATGAAGAAGATCAAATTTAACTTGTTACCAAAGAATAAATGAAGAAGATCAAATTAAAATAAAGGAGTAGTTTGATGTATACGAAAAACTTAAATTATTTTTGTTTCTAGGAAAAATAAAAGTATGAAGTTCAATTTTAAAAAAAGTTTGATCCTTATTTAAAAATATTTTTTTAAGAATAGGACTAAAGGAGTTCAATTTAAAATAACAGAGAAGTTCGTAGTATATAAAAACCTCAATTTTTTCTCGTTACTAAAGAATAAAATGAGGAAGTTCAAATTAAAAAAAAGGAAAAAACTAAAAAAAAGGTTTTACAAGAAATTTTCTGTTTTTCAAATAGCTAGAAGTTCAAACTAAAATAATGAAGTGGTTCGACATTATGGAAAAAAATCTAGGAATTTAGCATTTAAAAGGCTAAAATATTCGTCGCTATTAAAGAATCAACCATGAAGTTCAAAAATAGGAAAAAAGTGAAAGTTGATGTTTATTTTAAAATCAAACACAATTCTTTACTCAAAAAATAAAATATGTGAAGTTCAAATTAAAATAACACCGAAGTTCGAAGTATATTAAAACCTAGGATTTAGAAGCTCAAAAACAAAAAACAAGAAACAGTGCCATTTTGGGCATTTTTCCCAATACTAAAGATTAAAACCAAGAACTTCAATTCTAAAAAACCGAGTAGTTCAATGTCTGTAAAAACACAGGTTTTCTCGTTACTAGAGAATCAAACGAAGGAGTTTAATTGAAAAAAGCGGAGCAGTTTGATATTTATTTGAAAATTTGGATTTTTTTCAGTTACTAAAGAATAAAAGCAATAAGTTCAATTTGAAATAACGAAGAAGTTTGATGTTTCTAAAAAACCTCCAGGTTTCACATTTCTAAATATACACAATGAAGTTCAAAATAAAAAAGGTAGAGTGGTTCGATGTCTATAAAAAAGTCAGATATTTTCACGCAACCGAGAGAAGTTCAGATTGATAACTGCGAGAAGTTCACTTACTACATAGTGTGCATTTTGTATTAAAAAAGAATGAAAATCAAAGTCTAAAAGTTTGGTTGCTAAAAGTTTAAGCGATCGGCGTGAGAAAGCTCAAAAATTCTTGTGAGAGAGGTTGAACAAAAATACGTGACAGAAGTTCAAGGTGGAAATACCGGAAAGTTCAACTACTACACGGAATGCATTTCAGATCAGAATATAAGAATAGAAAACAAAAAGCTTAAAAAGTTGTTGCAAGAAGATCAAGTGCTCTGTCCGGGGAAGTTCAAAAATTCCCGCGAGAGAGGTTCACCTTGTATTTCCATGTTCAAAAACACAAAAAAGAAATTGTTTTTTGCATTTTAAAATATTTATCTCGGTCCACAAAGAAGTTTCAGTTATTATTTTGGAGCAATTTGTTTTCAAAAAAAATCAAATTATAAAAATGAAAATAGTTAACGTACTACATGGTGTGTGTTTAATATGAGAAAAATGTATTAAAAGGCAAGGTCCAAATTTTTTGTTGTTATAAATTCAAGTCCTCGGCCGGAGAAAGATAAAAGACTTATTGTGAGATAGGTTTGTACAAAAGGAATATCATTTATTTAACATAGACGAATGGATGAGAAAATTCCAAACGAAATTACGTCACAGAAGTTTAACGTGAAAACAGCAGGAAGTTCAACTACTACAGTGAATGAATTTCAGATGAAAAACTATTAAAATCGTCGCGAGTATGAAAAAATGATCAACACAAAAAATTTGCGTGTTTATAGTATCTTTCCATCAGTATATCACTTGCTCAATTCTGGTGAGTGGATGGAGAGCTATGAGCTAAAATAAGCACGTGAAAAACAAAGAGAAGTTTAAGTAGACATGCTGAGAAGTTCAAGTTCTTCAGGCGGTGCATTTTCGAAGAATCTGTTTCACGATAAAGGCAGAACACATGATCTTGCTGTTTTCAAAATTACTTGAAAACGGCTAGGAATCAGAGAAAACTATCAACATGGAAAAGTTCCGCATTTTCCGTAGCTTTTCAATGGTGTATTATTTGCCCCATTCCGATAAAGTTTGTAAAAATTATGGCGAAAATACATGTTTAGTCATTTTCAAAATGACTTAAAACTGTAAAGTATTGGGAGAAACAATACATATCAAAAAAAAGTTGTATTTGTTCAACCTTTCCAACACCATATCATTTGCTGCATTCAGACGCACGGTTAAAAAATTAACTCAAAAATACGAACTCGGTGGAACTTGTACCGTTTTCTAAATTAATCTTAAACCGTTCAAAATTAGAAAAACTTTCAACATGAAAAGTAGTGCATTTACATAAGATTTCCAACGCCATATCATTTGCCTCAATTGGATTAGCCGTTTAGAAATGACATCGAAAATACGAACTCAGCTGTTCGGTTTGCGAAATTTTATGGTTTTCCAAATTACTGTTTAACCATAGGGAATTATAGAAAACTATCAACATGTGGAAGGAGCGCAGCAGCTTTCCAATGCCATATTATTTGCTTCATTTTGATAAATGGTTTAGAAATGCGATCGAAAATATGATTCACGTTTTCTGTGTGAAGAAAAAAGGGCTTTCAAAACTGCTCTTAAACCGCTTACATTTAGCCAAAAACTCAACTAGGGTCATGACCGTCGTGTGCACAACTTTCCAACGGTATATTGCAAGTCTCATTTGTAGAATGTTGTGGGAAGTTCAACCTGTCACCAATGGAAGTTCAGGTGGAACAACTCAGGCAGTAAAATTGCAACAGACGCAAGTTCATCACATCCCGAGAGCAAATCTGACAACGAGCGCGATTCATATATAAAACGGGCATTTAGTTGCTAAAAATCATTTCCAGATTACACTTACATCACATAGAACACGACTGGCCAGAACAATGCACGTGGGAGACACGGTTGCGAAGATAGGCTGAAGGTCGAGTTACTACAGAGGAGTTCAGGTTGTGTAACTCGGGAAGTTTAACCCGCGATCAGAATAATATTCTGATCCCGTGATCAGAATAGTGTTATATATCTCTGTGTGTGTATGTGTTATTCTTCTGTAGACAGAGAAAATCACACGGCTTATTAGCAGCAATCGTCTATGTTATTATTGGTCTTCGCACACATTTCTGATTACGGACATGTTTGTCGTGTATCACACACATCTTGTTCAGTTGAACTGTTTCTGTTGTCTTGGCTCATCGCAAACAGTTCATCCGAGTGAACTGTATGCACTCCATCGCACACACCTTGATCTGGCAGACCGTTACTATTGTGTTGCCTAATCACACACAGTTCATCCTAGTGAATTGTATGCCGTATATCGCACACACCCTCATATGGCTGCCCGTTTCTGTTGTTCTGCCTCATCGCAAATAGTTCACTGAATTGAACCATATGCCCCACATCGCACACGCAATGTACCGCGTTTGATGTATCCACCATTGCAAACATTTTGCATCTTTTGACTCCTTTTTTACATCACCGTTTGTGATTAATGCATCGCACACAGTTTCGTCGAAGGGTCTCTGATTGGACTGCCGCGTTTGGACCAACTGCAGTAGTGAACCAAGATCTATCTAGGAGAAGCATAGCAATGAGAGGGAAGAGTGTGTCTACGTACCCTTGTAGTCCAAAAGAGGAAGCGTATATAATACGGTTGATGTAGTTGTACTCTTCGCGGTCCGATCACGATCCAACTGATCTAGTACCGAACGGACAACATCTCTGAGTTTAGCACATGTGAGGCTCGATGATGTCTCCTCCTCCTTAATCTAGAAAGAGAAGGCGGAGAAGTATACGGGATCACAACCATCACGACGGTGTGGTGGTGATGGTGGTGGTGGAGCTAGTTCAGCGGGGCTTGGCCAAGCGCTACTAAAACGAGGACGGAGGAACTACGGAGTAACGGGAGAGAGAGAGAGGGGCGCCAAGGGCTTGGTGTGTCCTCTTGGGGCGCCCCTCCCCTATATATATAGGTGGAGGGCATGGGAAATAAGCCCTCCAAGCCCTAGGGCGCAACCAAGTGGGAGAGGACTTGGACTCCAAGTCCAATCCTATTCCTACTAGGACTTCTCCTTTTTTTCCTTCCATAGCCACATGGGCTTTCGAGGACTTGGTGCGCCTAGCCCAATAAGACCAGGGCACCTCCCCTCATCCCATGCTTACTCTTGGGTCGTGGTGGACTCACTTGTGGTCTTTCAGACCACTCCAGAATCCTCTAGAGCCTTCCATAAGCTTCACGGTACAATACCGAAAAAACTGCACTTTTTCCGGCAACCCAAAATATGACTTCCCATATATAAATCTTTACCTCTTGACCATTCCGAGACTCCTCGTGATGTCCGAGATCTCATCTGGGACTCCGAATAACATATGGTAACCAAGCATCAAATATCCCAATACTACTCTAGCGTCAACGAACGTTAAGCGTGCGACCCTGCTTGTTCAGGAATTATGTAGTCATGACTGAGACACCTCTCCGGCCAGTAACCAATAGCGAGACCTGGATGCCCATATTGATTCCTACATACCCAATACAATAGCAAATTGTATAGGTGCACTAGTTCGGCGAAGAGATGGTGATAATAGTGTAGTATGGATAGTAGATATGAGTTTTTGTAGTGCGAACAATAAAAAACAGCAAGGTAGTAAATGATAAAATGGAGCACAAACGCTATTGCAATAATGGAAAATGAGGCCTAGAGTGCATACTTTCACTAGTGCAATCTCTCAACAATGCTAACATAGTTGGATCATATGATTATCCCTCAAAGTGCAACAAAGAATCACTCTCGAGTTCCTATTGGCGGAGAATAAAAGATATAAATTGTTTATAGTGTACGAAACCACCTCAAAGCTATTATTTCCGATCAATCTATCCTAGAGTTCGTCCTAAAATAACAACAAGCTATTCTTTCCAATCGATCTAATCAAGAGTTCGTACTAAAATAACACCATATGATACATATCAACCAACTCTAATGTCACCTAGAAACCCCAATACCACCACGACCCGTGAGTTAATTATACGATATGTATCAAACAATTTCAGTTTCATAATACTCAATCCACACAAGAACTACAAGGAGACCCCAAAGTTTCAATCGGAGACAAGATAATAAAAACGTGCATCAACCCCTATGCATAGACTACCCCAATATCACCTTGGGAATCCGCAAGTTGAGTGCCATAACATATATCAAGTGAATCAAAATAATACCCCATTGCCACCACGGGTATTCCTATGCAACACATATATCATGTGTTCTCAGATCTGAACATTCAATCCGACAAGACAAAACTTCAAAGGGTAAAGATTCAATTCATCACAACAAGAGTGGAGAGGGGAGAAACATCATATGATCCATCTATGTTAGGAAAGCCCATGATACATCAAGATCGTGACATCTCAAGATCGCGCGTGAGAGAGATTAAACACATAGCTACTGGTACAAACCCTCCGCCCCGAGGGTGGACTATGCCCTCCTCATCGTGGCGGTCGCCGGGATGATGAATATGGCCACCGGAGATGATTCCCCCCTCCGTCAGGGTGCTGGAACGGGGTCCCGATTGGTTTTCGGTGGCTACAGAGGCTTGCGGTGGCGGAACTTTCGATCTAGGTTCTCCGTGAGGGTTTTTGGAATATTTGAGAATTTATAGGGAAAAGAGGGGGTTTGGGAGTTCACCGGGGTGGCCACCCTCAGGGCACCCCCCAGGTGCTGCTCTGGCCCATTGGTAGTCTTCTCGTCCATAAAAAATCCACAAAAAGTTTCACGATGTTTGGAGAACTTTCATTTCTGCACAAAAAACAACACCACAGTAATTCTGCTGAAAACAACGCCAGTCCGGGTTAGTTCCATGAAAATCATACCAAAACCATATAAAATCATTGTAAACATGGCATGAATACTTCATAAATCATAGACACGTTGGAGACGTATCAGTATGCAATTCCCTTTGTCCGGTGATATGTTACTTGCCTGAGATTCGACCATCGGTATCTTCATACCTAGTTCAATCTCATTACCGGCAAGTCTCTTTACTCGTTTCGTAATACAAGATCCGGTGACTAACTCATTAGTCACATTACTTGCAAGCTCTTTAAGATGTTGTATTATCGAGAGGGCCCAGAAATATCTCTCCGTCATATGGAGTGACAAATTCCAGTCTTTATCCATGCCAACCCAATAGACACGTTCGGAGATACCTGTAGAGCACCTTTATGATCATCCAGTTACGAAGTGAAGTTTGGATATACACTAAGTATTCCTTCGGTGTCAGGGATTTACTTGATCTCATGGTCTAAGGAACATATACTTGGGATGAAGAAAGCTATAGGAAATAAACTAAACGATCTGATGCTAAACTTACAGTTGGTTTTGTCCATCACATCATTCTTCTAATGATGTGATCCCGTTATCAAATTACAACTCATGTTTATGCATGGTTAGGAAACCTTAACCATCTTTGATCAACGAGCTAGTCTAGTAGAGGCTCACTAGGGACACTGTGTTGTCTATGTATTCACACATGTATTTAAGTTTCTGATCAATATAATTCTTGCATGAATAATAAACATTTATCATGAACAAGGAAATATGACAATAACCAAATTATTATTGTCTCTAGGACATATTTCCAACAACGGGAAGCGGGGAGAACGGCGTGGGAGCGCTACCATGATCCTCCTCGCCCCTCGCCCTCCGCCACGGAACCTCTTCCTCTTCGTCCACCACCTTGATTAGAGCCTCTTTTGTCCCCGAGGCCGGGAGCCCCATCACCACCACCATCGGCGCCATGGGCGACAGAGCTTGGCGGTAGCGCATCGAGCGGAACACACGCCACTTGTGTCGCTGCTCTAGATCTGGTGAATCCGCCGCCATCATCGCCCACAAGAGCACCTTCATCACCGGCTGGGACTCAAAGTTGGGGAAGCACTCCATCAGCTCGTCATAGGTCATCCTGACTCTCACCCTGTACGACCCCTTGTTTAGCCGTTTCGCCGTTGAGAACCACGAGTCGATTTCCTGGAGCCTGCCCAACCTCTCTGCGTCGTCGCCGATGAGGTCTGAGATATGCTGCTCCCTCATCGTCATCGTCCGTCACATGACTCCTCTCGCCTCGCTTTGACTCAGTGCATTGGATTGGAAGGCGGAGCGGCGAAACTGGGAAGGGAGTGGGAACCACACCCCTATGGGTGAGGATAATATGCCCCACCTCCACTCGTCCGCCTCCGCCATTACTCACCTTGGTCTTCGCGGTGCTCCCCTCACCGAAACTCTAGTATGTGACATGGGAATTGTACCACCTGCCCCAAGCTGAAGCCATCATCGTCTCTCGACCCGTGCGCATCCACCGTGAGCTCGCCGGCATCCCTGAGCATGAGCGTCTCCCCTTGCCGGATCAAGCTCCCCGGCCAGAATACCAGCAGCGACGCGCCCAGATCTGAGACGAGCACGCACGGCAGCCCCGTGTCGCACGGGAGCTTGTCGCAAGTCATCGCGCCTGAGCCGCGTGTCGACCCTCTCTCCACCGCGTCAATATCCGACCCGACCTTTCCACGGTCGGTCACCGTAGCGGCATGCGCGTTCCTATCAAATGCATAACTTGGATGTACATGTACTACCACCTCCATGAATCGGCCGCAGTGGGCGGATCGATGGCGACGAGCGCCGTCCGCGCAGACAGCGTGCCGACGACGATGGATCGGACTGGCCGCGCCCTGTTGTCACGGGAATATTTCCCCTCGCCCTCAGCAGTCCCATCACTCATCGCCATCGGCATGCATGCAGATGCAGCGATCTCGCTGTCCCGTACTCCGGTCTCCCGCCCACCCTTTTTCTTTCTTCCCGGCGAGCGCAGCGCAACCAAAGGAAAAGAAAAGAGAGGCGGGAGGGATGGGATGGAGTACACGCCATGATGACTCCCGGGTCAAACGTTCGTCAGTTAGGTGGACCACCAACCAAACCCCACGCGCACGCGGCGCCACTCCCCGGAGTCTCCCCGCTGCACTCGCTCGCTTGGACGGATCACCTTGCGCTGCGCCCAGTTGATGCTACGAAAAGGGAGTCGGACAAGAAGTTCATGCACTAGGACTAGCTAGTGTCGGCTTGCAAGAGCTTCTCTCGCTCCTGCCTTCTAGGCTTTTTGTTGCTCCGCTGAAAGGTGAGGTCACTTGTCATCTACAGCCCGGGTGAACGATTGATCGGGGAACGAGTGCTGGTGGAAGGCAGGAAGTCAATGTGGCTCCAGACCAAAGCCCTCAACTTTTTCAGCAAAGGTAGAGCTAACTAACTACTATTGCCTTCGTCCTGGTTTATTAGTATTATTGTATTCTGTGTCAAATTTTAATCATAATTTTAACTAAAATATTCACGCATGTCACAAAAAATTATGTCATTGAAAACTATGTTAAAATATAAATTTGACGATATAATTTTTTTCACATGCATTAACATTTTGTTAGTTAATTCTGTAGTCAAAATTTGGCACAAATTATAAAGAGGACCAAAAAACCAGGATGGAGGTAGTACGATGAATCCACCCGACGCATATTACACCGGCCAGAAGATCGTCAAAATAATGCTTCATGGAAATAAAATGAGATTAGATGCAGAACTAGATGTAGCATGATTCCCATAATGAAAATTTCAACTTCCGTAGAAAAACACACGCGTTCGGAACAGATTTCTACAGCCTAAACCAAGTGTAAAGTGTAAACGCTAGCGCAAGCTAGCTATAGCGGTACATGGATCGAAGTCTAGGCTATGCGATGCCCTAGGACGGACGCCCGTTTCTACCATTGGCAACGGGGCGAGCAGAGCAGCATCTTTGGATACGTGATCCTACATACAAAGTCAAAGCCGGGCGGCAGCTCATGGAGAAGAACATGTGAATAGACAGCAGCAGTATCTCGTACCCATTAAACAAACCCTAAGCCTTAACTAGTAATCAATGGCGATCCACGTTTCGTGCTGCGTATGCTACGTACGGCGGCTTTCTATATTTCTCGTCATACGCACACTTGGTCGGAGCGAGGCTGTGAATCCCGACGAAGGCAAATTCCTGGGTGCTCGCGTCGCGTGCTTGCCCCGCCCCGCCCGTGTATTTGTCCTGTCCACCTGCTGCACATCACTGCAATTCTGTACTAGCAGTAGTATATTTTGGATATTTTCGATCGGGAATCAAATTAGGAGGCCTTACACGTAAGAGGAAGCAAGATCAATTTGGGTAAGTTAAGTGGCTTGACCGGTCAAAAAGATCATACCACATGCATGCCTTGCCTGCTACAGGGAGAGGCACGAAAAGGAAGCCATGAAACAGTGGTGAGTCGTGGTGGATGCCAAAAGGGTTATGGACAAGGCCACAAGGGATGTGATCGATGCAGCAAAAACGTACTCCAGGGGAGACAAATACTTATATTCCGAGCAGTGGTTGTTGATTTTTTGTCCAAAAGGACCCCCTGCCGAACGCAATTGTCAAAAAGGACTATCTGCAGATAAAAACATCAAAAAGGACCCCCTGACTAGTGGCGGCAGGTGCGGCAGGCGACACGTGGCACCTGCCGCCACTAGGTGAGGCGGCGGGCCCCGCCGCCACCGCAGGAGGCGGCCGCGCGGTGCACAACGGGTTCTCCCACCGTGCAGTAGCTGTGACGGAACGGGCCAGGAGAGGCGGGCCCGGCCGCCACTAGGTGAGGCGGCGAGCTCTGCCGCTGTCGCTCCCCGTCCGACAGCCTCAGCTGCGCGCGGGCCGAGGCGTGGGCCAGGCCGCCACCGGAGGAGGCGGCATCTTTCTTCACGCCCGACGCATTTTCCTATTGCAGATGGCGCTGATTCCCGTGTGCAACAGCGACCTGACGGCGGTGATTCCCACGAGCGGGAAAATGCACGCTGATGCTTCTTTTGCCCAAGAATCAGTCTGGCTATTGCTTGAGAGGATGCGACGGCATCAGTCACTCGCTGCGGGAATCCAATACTGCGGGAAGCTATTGTGCCGACACTACAGGGATCCTAAAATTTACTGCTTAATTTTCTCGCCATTATTTATCGTCTGGGCTTATAAAAGGAGACACCGAGGCTCTCGTCCAGCCATCCTTGAAATCGCCACTGCGCAAAGTGTATAACACATTTTTTTTCAGTCGGTATGAGTTTGCCTTGCTCGGATCAAAGCATTAGGCCGAGGAAAATGAAGAACGCAAGTTTGCCTCCTGGGGTGGCAGTCCTGCGATGTTGGTGTGGCGATCTTTGCAAGGTGAAGGAGGTGACGGATTTTTCAGATTGGTTGGGCATGAAGTTTTTCATGTGCGCCAATTATGAGGAAGATCCTGCCGTAGCTATTTCAGAGTACGACAAGCCTCCGGTATGCTTTAACCATCACAAATAGATATTGTTGGTATTTTCATTGATTCTTTAGTAACATTCTTGTTTGTTGTTGTAGTCTCCTCCGCCTCTGTGCATGTACTATCATTGGATTGACACGGAGAAGCCGGCTTGGGCAGTGACTGAGATTCGTGAAAGAAGTCGTCGTGCGTGGAATAGTTTATTTGCGGAAGAGCGACGCGAGAAGGCGGAAGCTGAGGAGAAAGCAGAGCAAGAGAGAGAGTTAAAAGAATACTATGCGGAGCAACACCGTTTTTTTGAGGAAATAGGAAAGAAAAACAGGGAAGAGGCTCGTCGCATGGAGGAGCAGGAACGACAGCGAAAGGAGGCTCGTGAGGCAGAGAGGCAGAGAAAGAAAGAAAGGGCTCGTCAGGCTAAGGCAACAGAAGAAGCTGGCGATGGAAAAGGAAAATATCCACGCTGGACTCAGTAGATTCCCGTGGTAGTATTTAAAATTCCGCAATCATTTGTATCTTTATTTCTGCACTTTAATGTAGCTTTATTTCAGGAGTTAAATGTAGGTATATTCCTACAATGTATCTTATTTTCAGTTGTGCCGTGTCGTAATGGAAAAAATATAGTTTAAGAATAAAGTAGTGGCATTTTCTTTCCCTCCACTAATATCGAACATCGTGCAACAACTACAAAATAAATTTAAGATAGAACATAATGCCCTACAATAACAGAGTACAAACTAATAATGCAAGTACATCCGAATTAAACGGTAGAACTGGAATAAAACTACATGAAGACATCATCGTCATCCTCCATCGATGCAGAACTCTTGCCCTTCGAGGATGTAGAACTCTTACCCTTGGACGATGCAGAACTCTTGCTCTTCGAGGATGCAGTACTCTTGCCCTTTGACGATGCAGAACTCTTGCCCTGTGATGATGCAGCACCCGAAAGCGGCGGCATGAAGATATCATCTTCATCCTCGCTCTCCTCAGTCCATAAAAATGGATGCATTTCTGCAGTCCTTTTGAAAGTTTCACTCTTCGGCTCCACTACATTCTTCCACCTTGCATGCAACCTAAGAAGTTCTTTACGTACCTCCTCATAGGTCCTTTCAGGCCACCCAGACCAACGTAATTGGTGAGCCAACTCATTCATTATGGTGTCACTACCAGTGAGTTCGTCCCATGGAACTATCCTATTGTCCATCCTGAAATCGGTAGCTAGCCTCAAAAGAGTCCTGCTCATCCCAGGGTGAAAACTACGATCGAAAGGATAATGGGACATCTCGACTACACTACACTCGAATGCTTATCCACCTCCGTCTGAAGGGGGTTTTATAGGTAGAGAGGAGAAAATGGCGGGAAAGCACGAGTGCAGTATGGCGGGAAAGGGTTGGCGGGAACATATGGCGGGAAACGAGTGGCGGGAAGATATGGCGGGAAGGGGTTGGCGGGAAACGGGTGGCGGAACATATGGAGGGAAAGCGTTGGCGGGAAAATATTGAGGGGAAAGCGTTGCCTGAAAATATTGAGGGGAAAGCGTTGACTGGTGCATTTTTATTTCAGCAAACATAGATGTTCAAATCGAAAAGTCTGATACACACATATATAGATACAATGGGTCGCGCACGTGCATAGATGAATCACCGTACTTAACGACGACCACCTGGCCTTTCCTTACGACCGGAAGGCGACAAGCGATTAGGTGGCCGGGTCACACGAAGACCGCGGCCGTACTCCACTTCGGCTTCATGTGTCTGCGAGTCCTGCGTAGGTGGTGGAGTCGCGAATCCTTGTTGCGAACCTGAAGCGTAATTGTAGGCGTATGGTTGTGACTCCGGGGGGATAAAAGATGGGCCAATAACATCCCCTCCGAAGAACTCTGTAACTAATGATGTAACCGTGTCGCCAAGATCATGTGATGCTCCCCGGAGGCCTGTGTTGACGCCATGATCATGTGATGCTCCCCGGAGGCCTGTGTTGACGCCGCGTTGGGTGTTCTCATCGCCCCAATTAACATCAGGTGTGTCCTGCACATAGAAACATTTTAAACAAACTGTTAGAGGATAATATATGATATCATTGTAAATGCATTGAAATGTAAACATGACTACCTGAGCATATCCCTCTCCTATACTGTCTGGCCATTGTACTTGGTGCTGGTTTAAATCTGGTACACGAGTCTCCTCGGGCATGGGGATCCCTCGCGTGGAGAGAAACGGCTGAGATCCCTCACCTTGGGTGTATGCATCATATCCTGTGTACGCATATGGGTTAGGGGAAATAAACTTCTCGGGCATCGAATCCAAGCCCGTGCCATGGTCCTGAGATGTTTGCCCCTGACGAAGCTGCATAGAAGAAGAGCGATGCAGTGGCAGAGATGAGTCATGTCGTGGCAATGTCGTTCTAGTACTCGGACCCTCCCCCCATTGCTCATGGCTCGTACGCGCCTCGCTCGGTCTGGACGACGGTGCCGCACTCGGTCTGGCTGACCTCGCTACCGGCATGTATGCTCCAGTGGCAACGTCGTCGCCTCTACCGCATCTGAACTTCTTTGCCACGAATTGTTGCAAAAGTTTCTGGAATGTCTTGCGATATGGGCCCTGGGCCGGCATGCTATCCGTAGCCATCTGCCCTACTTCGTTGACATTTTCAAGATGAACAATATTTGGATGTTATTTAGTTCCAATGATTATGAAATGATGGACCTAAAAAAGTTACAAGTGATTACCAGGTGGTCACGATAGTAAGCTGCATGCAGCTCAACATGTCTCCGCGCCTGCTCCTCTTGTGTGAGATGTGTTGGTATAGTAGCTGGCTGACTGGCCAGGCTAGCACGTGTGTTCATGCAGTACCACTGCTTGTACGCTTGATCTGTACTTCCATCGTACGGCTTGCAAAATTAAATAATTACATAAACCTTTGTGATGAAAGCAAAGCATCTTCACGCATCGTATGATCATCGTAAAAAAATAATGTACATAAAATATACCTAAGTTCACGCACTATATCTGCTAGCGCTTCATTTGTCCACTTGTGTACCCATTCACTGTTCTCTTCCCTCCAATCGTATAAACTCCAACCCCTGCCCATATTGGTTAGCCTGCAAATATGTAACAAAGTGTGAGTTTAGTAAATTAAAAATGACACTAACTATTTAGGGATGTCACATCTTACTTATGTGTTTCCTCATCGATACGTCTGGGAAAAGGTGGTGGAATTTCTTGATAGAGACCGAACTGTCTCATTACACGCTCTGGGTTGTAAGGTTCAACACACCACAGGAACAATAAGTTGCAGCGAGTCAGCCAGAATGCACTATCGGTCAACATGCCTGGTGTGAAGTGTCGAGCATCAAAGACCAATTTTAGCTGGTCCTGAGTCCACGGGTTCCATGTGACTTCTGCCTCATCAAGTATCTCAAACTGCTGGTGGTACATAGGGTAACAATTTTTCGCAATATCTGGAGACCAACGTTTCCGTGCCTTTGTCCACCTGGTGGCCATAGTTGCGCTAGCACCCTCGCCAAAGTCATATGGGTATATGGGTTGTACTATACGAGGTCGTCCTACAGGGAGGTATTCCCAGGACCACAACTGTAGAAACTCATAGGCGACACAAAGTAATGGAGCTTTTTGTGCGAAAGGGGTTTTTTGCATGGCATCACACAAGCCTCTGTATGTATGAGATAGCATGGCAGAACCGAAGCTGTATTTTGGCTGCTCGGGTAAAGGTTCATCTACCATATTCTCTGCAATGTAGATGAGACCAGGGACAACAACGTCCCCATGTGAATTTGGAAATAGATTCCCGAGGAGCCACAACAAATATGCAAACAGATGTCTTTTTCTCGTCTCCTCATTGGCGAAGCTAGATAAATTAAGAAAGTTATCACGAAGCCAGACGAGTGGGATGCCCCGAGGGTTACCAGAACGTTGTGATTCTGGCATTTCCATCCCAAGACGGGCTGCTATATCTAATGCCCAAGATGGCGACACTCGTGGAGAGACTACCGGCTCACCTCTAACTGGTAGAGCAGTGATCATAGAAACATCTTTCAGTGTAGGTGCAAGCTCCCCAAAACGAAAGTGAAAGGTGTGGGTTTCAGGTCTCCACCGGTCAACGAGGGATGTCAAAAGGGATGGGTCCGAACGTACTTGGTCGTCGCATGATGTGAGCCTAGCAAAACCTTGTAGTCCATAAGCGTCAAGGTGAGCAAGGAAATAATTGTGTATTGGCCATGTTTTCTTTATGGTTCGAAGTCTGAAAGGCCGATAATCATGCTTAGTATTTGGTTTCAAAAATAGGTGGCAACGGTGCCCGGCGTCATGGGGCCCCTGCAAAAGCACTAGCACTTCACCCATAACCTGCACACAAACATACAAATATAAATTACGAGGAAGACAGAAATACAAATGCAAATCTAAATTAACTTAAAAAATACAAAGAGATACGATTTACATTAATTATCTGAAGTTAACATCAGGAGTACAATAATACAAAGAGAATGAATTTAAATTCAATATAAGTACACATAACGAGTAGAAATATAAATAGACATGGCGAGTACATATATATCAACATCATGCGTTGTTGTTGGCTCGATACGGGCAGTCTTTGCGTGAATGTCCAGGACACCTGCAAACGCGGCATCGCCTTGGTTCTTCCATCTGGCTATGGTCCATGTCATTGCGATGACGCCTAGACTGACGTCGTCCCTTTGCGGTTCTCATCAAGTCGGTGTTCGGAACCCATTTCGGCCCATCTGGCCACAACATTTTGTAGTTCATATCAATGCCCCAAGCCCAGAACTCACCGTTCCAAGTGTTGTACAGATTGTACATGTTAAAGTACGGCGATATGTATGGCTCGACGCTGATTTTTTGAACAGCAGCCGCCCGGAGCACATGACTGCAAGGGTAGCCCTCAAGCTTGGGCTTGTTACAAGTGCACTCACAGGAGGTTGAGCCAAGGGTGACAGCTTGCTTTTTTGATCCTCTGTGGTGACCCTTAACGTACTTGGCTCGCACATTGACCTCCCACTTATTCCTAAGTGCGTCCACTTTCCTGCAGCCATGACTTTGGGACTTCTTTGCTTTCTCGTCCAGATGTCTTTGCATCTTCTCGGACCATGGCTTGTTCAATTCAACTTGTGCTTTGGCGACGGTGACCCTGTCTGCAAAGTATGACAGGGTCCGGTTCCAAGTTTCTTCAATTAGGGCTGTGATAGGCAGTGCTCGCACCCCTTTAAGAACACCATTGTACACCTCTGACATGTTGCTGGTCATTATTCCATACCGAGCCCCGGTGTCATGAGCCTGTGCCCAATTCTCCAAATGAGGGCAATTCTCGGTGATCCACTGGCTCAAATTTATGACCGTCCTACGACCCCTCCGGTCTTCTCTCTGCGGCAAGGCCGCGCGGTCGATCTCACCATTGATACCTGCCCATATCGCATTCATTTTGGCTACAGTTTTTTGCATGCACATCCTCTTGAATAACTTGAACCAATCCTTGTTTTTGAATTTGGAGTAAAAGTTTGCTGCCAAATGCCTCATGCACCACCTTCCCTCTAGATCGGGCCAGCCCCACTCTTCTTCCGACGCCTTAATTATTTCAAGAGCGCTTAATAATCCAGTGTTGCGATCAGAAATGATGCAAACACCTTTACGCTCTTTCACGACACCCATCTTCACGCAGCTCAGGAACCACAACCAGCTATCTTTGTTCTCGCTCTCGACCAATGCATATGCAATAGGAAGAAGCTGATTATTTGCATCCGCTGCAATCGCCACCAATAGTGTGCCCTTGTACTTTCAGTGAGAAAGGTACCATCAACAGATAATACCGGGCGACAGTGCCTGAAGGCTTGTATAGTCTGGGCGAATGCCCAGAATAAGCGGTCCAGGATTAGCTCACCCGGGTTCATTGGGTTTGGACGTTCTCTCCGCCAAACTTGAGTCCCCCTATTAGCACTTGCTATTTGATGAAGCATTCTAGGGGCATAAGAATATGCCTCCTCATAGGTACCATACAAGTTCTTAAATATATTTTCCTTCGCATGCCTAGCCTTGCTGTAGCTAACAGGGAATCCAATTAGATCCTCTGCATCTTTTTGCAGAGCCCTAACACTAATGTTGAGACTTCCCTGCACAATTGTTTCCATCGTCTGTGCCACAAATTTTGCTGTCACATTGCAGTGATCTGAAAGAGTCCCAGTTTGCTCACAGGTATGCTCCACTATTTTTGTGATATGCCATGACTGACATACCCCAGGCTTCAGTCTAGCGAGAACTCTTCCGCGGCAACCTTTCGCGGTGTGGATGCATATGACCTTCAACTCTTTTTTATCAGACTGCTTCACTCTATGCTGGCGGTGGATGCCGATTCATAGCTACCCATTGCCTGGTAAGCAGACTTCTTATCTGGGAAAACTTGCCCAACCTCCAGGATTCCCGCTCCTAGGCCAGAAGCAGAGTGAAATTCGTTGGTGATGCTCATATCCTGTAAAAACCCAGGTTGCAGTGCCGCCGCGACCGCCCTCTGAGGAGGAACATCTTCTTCTCCGCTTGACTCCGAAGACGCAGAAGAATGATCATCATCATCTAGCGCCTCCGGCAATCCCTCCACGTGTTCGCTCATGTCAACGGCCGCCGACCAATATCCTGTGTCATACACAGGCTGGCCGCCCGTCGGTTCCGATGGGCCGATGCTAGGGGCTGATGTGATGGCCAACTCGACCTCACCACCCCTGCTACTGCATCCGGCAACATCAATGACTGAAATGAACTCCACATACACCATCGGCTGACCATACATTGAGTTATTGGGATTGCTTGCAAACCTCATGTACGACCCCCACGACCGATCACCTATGACAGGCCGCAAACCCCAACGGGCAACTGTCCCATCATTTCCTCCGTCAATGACGAAGGCCTCCATTGTCATTTTTTTTCCTGCATCACTGGGCCAAACACCGCTCGGATGCACCTTCTAACAGCTGCGTAACCCACGTTGACCATGTCTCTCACCACTACTGTAGTCGACTCGCAGAAGGACACATCCACCCCGCATGGACCGTCGCGTAAGACGTTCCCATAGTACACTACTAAATTTTCCATAGTACCTAACCAACATACATGTTTACATTTCAAATAATTAATAACTGAACATTTAGTAACGATGACAACATTTACATATCTTACGACTAAAATAATAATTGTATTTTCATTAGAAATATTCGGTTTGTTTTTAGAATCATTTGCTTAGACTTTAAGGGGTTGTTTGGTTAACGGGTATTTAAAGATCTATTTTTCTCAAACTTGTCTACGAGCGTAACAAACTAAAACTTTGTTTGCTTTTCTCTAACTACCCCAAAAATATCCTAAAATAGTTCTCGTAACATGCAAAAACTTAGCTTCTGGAAAAACGACTATTAGTAAAATGTGGTTTTCTACATAATTTCCTTACAACAGGTTATGACAAAACTGAGGGTAAGTACTCGCTAGCCAAACAACCACTAAACATAATATTACGATAATAACATTTAAATATCATATGAGTAAAATATCTAATTTCTTCCGGCATGATATAATGTTTTTCATATCATACGATAAAATTCATTTATTTACAAATAATAATATTTGCAGCGGCATGACAGTACATCAATATAAAAAATACTAACAAAATTACGGCGTCATTTTATACCCATGTTATGACAAAACTCATGGTAATTACTCGCTATCCAAACAACCAGTAAACATAATAATACGATAATAACATTTTAATATCATATGAGTAAAACATTTAATTTCTTTCGGCTTTATATAATTTTTTTCACATCATACGATAACAATCATTTATCTACAAATAATAATATTTGCAGCAGCATGCACATTATTCACAATACTACATCAATACAAAAAATATTAACAAAATTACAGTGTCATTTTTCACCTTAGCTGCAATATGGATGTGCTTGCGAATGCAATTAAGCGTCAAAATAGTTCCAATAAATATCCGTCGCCGGTACTATATGAACCTCGTCAACCTATTATCACATTAACAACAATATTACACACGGATTTTTCTTCCTGCTAACAAAAGTATGAAAATAGCACTTTCATGTATGTGTTCATCACCTCAAAATGGGACAGCGAAAATGGAAACACAATTTCTTCAATCACGTCTTCTCCTCCTTGTTTGATACTAAGATGAATTATTTTACCTAATTACATACATCATACATTAGCACCTAATCTTAACATATAAAATTTAGATTATTGCGACTTATTAATAAACATACCACATAAAATAACATACCACATGAAATAACATACCGCATGCAATAAACAATTACAGTACAATTTTTTCTTAATTACCGTATTAAGATTTCCCGCATGTCAATACTAATGGACGCACCTAACATTGATGCAACATCTTCAACCTACTATTTCAAAAAAATAGTTTAAATGCTACATCTCTCGTCTGAAATTATTTCTAACCTCTAAGCACTACCATCACATAGCTAATAACGAGCTAAAGGATGAACTAATTACCACCCTGCATGCATAAATAAATAAATGTATTGCAAAGCTCATACCTTGATCTTCAACTTCGTAGTTCACTTTGCACGGCTATTCCTACTACAGAAACTCCAAATGACTCCTCCAAGAGCTGAAATAATGCCTAAAGCAACATAGAATACACACTTAGGAACTAATCAAATAGAATAAAAACATCGTGCATGCGAATGAAACCAACAAAAATGGATAGATCTTACCTTAATCTATCTTTTCTTCAACTTCATCATCCTCAAAATCCAACTCTAAATCGCCCTAAATCACGAGTGAAAGTGCTTACTGGGCTTTCTTTTCTCTCTGTACTTAGAGACTTAGAGAGCAAAGGAGAGGAACGAGGTTACAGAGTGCTTGCGCACGGAGCTGAAGCATGGCATATAAAAGGGAGAGGATCCCTGTAGTGTCGGCAGCCTCGGATTCCCGCGCGTGAAAATCAACATCATCAGCAACAGCATGCAAGGAGCAAAAGCAAAGCAACAAGCCACTCGTGAAATTCGTCGTTTGCCGCACGTGGGAATCAGCAAAAGCAACAACAATCAGTGCCAGAGTGATTCCCGCCCCGCCAGTTTTCGCGCGTGGGAATCAGTGCCAGGACCTCGCCTTCCGTGCACAGTTAGAGCGCACCAGCTGCTGTCGACAGGGGTGGCCGCCTCAGCCAGTGGCGGCGAGGCCCACCGGCGGGGCCCGCTCGCATCAGGGCCTGTCGCCCAGGCAGCGACCGCGCCAGGGCTGGCCGCCTCGCCCGGTGGCGGCCGGGCCCACCTGGCCCGCCCCGTTCCGTCGCGGCGCGACGCAGAGTGGAGATTCCGTTGTGCACCGCACGGCCGCCTCCTGCGGTGGCGGCGGGGCCCGCCGCCTCACCTAGTGGCGGCAGGTGCCATGTGTCGCCTGCCGCACCTGCCGCCACTAGTCAGGGGGTCCTTTTTGACGTTTTTATCTGCAGATAGTCCTTTTTGACAATAGCGTTCGGCAGGGGGTCCTTTTGGACAAAAAATCGTGGTTGTTAGGGAACAAGCAAGTACAAATAGTAGTGTATGTACAAGAAAAGCTAGCTGTATAACACCATCATACTGATACAGAAAACAGCATAAATGGAAAATTACAAATAAATAAATAAAGTTTAGTATAGAACTCCAAGAAGTGACAAAAAATGAGAACAAGTTAATGTCAGGTAGAAATAATGAACGATTCTAGCTCCTACTGAAGGAAAAACTATGAGAAAATTGCTTCGATACCATCGACAACCTCTGCAATGGCTTATTTGCCATCCAACAAAGCTTCAGTGCTTATATACCAAACACAAACAAAATCTATTGCTTATTTGCCATCACCGTTAGTCTCCCGTTACCAAGTCTCTGTTTTCTTGTCAGTTTTCTTGAAAAATCCAATTTTACCCTCGTTGCAGATTAAAAAAAAAGACAACTTGCCCCCGCACCCGACTCTCCAACACCACGACTCAACGCACGCACACCTGACCCTCCCCATCCCCACACACGCACGCGCAGCGGCAACATCCACCGAGCGGCAATGGCGGAACCGCCGCCGGCGCCACCATCGCCCCTGCCGCCGCTCCCCCAACCCCCGCTGTTGCCGCAGAATCTCGACGCCGCTGCGCCTCAAGGCTTCTCGCCCACCGCATCTTCGATCCTATCCAGGCGACGCCTAATGGCGGAACCGCCGCCGGCGCTTCCCCAGCCCCTGCCGCACGGTCCCGCCGCCGCTGCGCCTCTATCCCTCTCGTCTACCGCGTCTTCGATGGCCTCCGCAAACGGGCTAGCAGCGGCAACCTCTCCCGGCGGCCATGTCGCCCAGAACCCTAGGATTGGGGATTCCGGCGAGGTGGAGAGTAGGGCAGTGGCGCCGACGGCCGATGCTCTTCCCAAGATCAACTCTTCTGTGGGCGCACTCGCAGCAGCCCCTCCACCCCAGATTTCCATGCCCGACGAGGAGGAAGGCATGGCAGACGAATGCGGATCAACCTCTCTCTCTGCTATTTGTGCTAGGTAATTTCTCGGGCTCTCTCTCTTTTTATGCAGTTTTTGGTAGGAGAATACACAATTGACATGGTTTGCATCACCCACAGGATGATCCAGTCTTGTACTTACACAATAGAGGTCAAGGTTTGTGGCAGTGAATCAAAAATCAATGGGGATTCAACATTTAGTTGGCAGATTATTGAGGGTACTAGGACAAGTATGAAGGATTTGCTGGCTTGTATTGCTGGAACTTCTTCTTTTGCTTTATGCTCAGAGGATAATATAATTCTTGAGTATGTTGATTCCATTAGTGGCAAAAATATCTCTGTGTCAAATGATGAAGAATGCATGAAAATGTTTGACTGTTTTGAGAAGAATAGAAGTGGCCATTTGATCATCAAATATTCTGAGAGAAGTGATAATGTTGATGTTCCATGTACTCCTTCGAACCAGACACCATCTATAGCACTACCTAGTCAACCAAGTAATGTCATGGATGAAGCTAGTATATGCCTAACAGATACATATCTTAACAATCCCCATGAAGAATATGAACATGTTGGTGTAGATGAGGAGGACCAATACTCAATTGGCAGTGTTGGTTCCGATAGTGATGATGAGGTCGGAGAAAAAGATATACCAAATACTGATTATGTTGAGGATAGCAGCGATGATGAGGAATGGGTTGCGGAAGATGCTAGACCGGATGCTATTCCAGAAATTGCCTATGACAAAGAAAACCCGCCAATGCATGTTGGCGCAAAGTACCCCAACATTGAAGAGCTTAGGTTGGCAATTGCTACATACGCTGTGAAGAAAGAGTTCGAATTTAAGGTTGAAAAAAGTGAACCTACTCGATTCAGGGCTTATTGTCGCCGGGCGAACAAGACGGGCTGTAAATGGAGAATTCATGTTGGGAGGTTGGATGACCGAGAAACTATGGAGGTATTTTAGTTGCATAATTTTGTTCAATGATGTTTTGTTATGAAATGCAGTTGACTGACACTAGTTTTTCCCATTGTTTATTTAATGCAGGTCAAAGTTCATATGCAGGAGCACACATGTTCTAGCAAAAAGAAGAAAAAGAAGCAGAAAAATGCTTCAAAGGCATGGGTATGTGAGAAAGTCATGGTCTGGGTAAAAGAAGATCCTAGTGTTCGGCCGATGGAATTACGCAGGAGGCTACATGACAAGTACAAGATCAAGGTCCAATATACAAAAGTATTCCGTGGCAAAGGGCTAGCAATGGCTAAGTTGTTTGGTAATTGGGATGATTCTTTTGACAAGCTATATGCTTGGAAAGCTGAGGTTGAGAAGAGGTCTCCTGGAAGTATAGTTGCGATTGACCACATGGAGTATGATCAGAAAAAATATTTCATACGGATGTTTGTTGGGCTGAAGCCTTTGTGCGATGGGTTCTTGGCTGGCTGCAGACCTTACTTGGCGATAGATAGCACTCATTTGACGGGCAAGTATAGAGGCCAATTAGCTACTGCTTGTGCTATTGACGGGCACAATTGATTGTACCCTGTAGTCTATGGAGTTATCGACTCGGAAACTACTGAAAGTTGGGTGTGGTTTATGGAGAAGCTTCGTGAAGCTATTGGCTCTCCCCCCAGTCTAGCTATATGTTCGGATGCAGGAAAAGGGATTGACACTGCAATCAATAGGTATTTGGGTATGCTGAACATAGAGAATGCATGCGACACTTGGTTGTGAACTTCAAGAAAAAATTCCATGGTAAAGTTTTTGATGATCATTTGTGGCCAGCTGCTTATTCATGGACTCCTCGAGGGTTTGACTATCACATGGCAGCCATAGAGGAGAAAAAGGCTGCTGCAATAGCATACTTAAACAAGTACCACACCAGGCTATGGTCAAGGAGCAAATATTCAACCTCCTCAAAAGTGGATTATGTGACAAATAATTTGGCCGAGTGTTTCAACAACTGGATCCACAACCACAAAGGTTTAATGTTGTTTCAGCTCATGGACAAGATAAGGAGAAAGATTACAGTTAAGTTTGAGAAGAGGAGAAGGGTAGCTAGAAAATTTCAAGGTCGGCATATACTTCCAAGTGTCATGAAGGAGTTGAATGACATAAGCAGGGGGCTGGACATTGAATATGAGAGAATAGATGACATGATTGCAGAAGTGAGTGAGAGTGTTGCGCTAGGTGGCAAGCGCCACGTCACTGATCTAGCAAACAGGACATGCACATGCAGGGCATTTCAAGTCTCCGGGAAGCCTTGCAAACATGCAATTAGCTTTATTACTGGAATTAGGGGGGTCACAATAGAAGACTTCGTTGATGATTGTTACAGCGTTGCCAAGTTTGCTGCAGCTTATGCTCCTATTCTTCCTGGCCTAACCGACATGTCTCAATGGCCAAGTGTGAACAAAGAATTCTTCTTGAACCCCCCAATCCTTAGGCGGGCCCCTGGGAGGCCAAAGGTACAGAGGCACAAAAGTGGTGCTGAAAATAGCAAGGGAAAGGGAAAGAAAGGCCAACACCAATGTCCAATTTGCAAAGCTTATGGACATAAATGGCAAAGCTGCAAAGATGCTGCTCCTGAAGCACTAGAAGCCTATGCAGAAGTAGCAAAGCAGAAAAGGTACTTTCTATTTCAATATGAGATTTCTGTTCCACCTTACTCTTGTCTTAATTAAGCTATAATATGTGAAACTCATGCAGGGACAAAAGAAAGAAAAAACCCATTACAAAAGCTATTTGTACAACAACAGATCAAGCAACTAATGGTACACTACCTCTACTTCTGTGTCCAAGTGAAAATGAAACTGCACTAGCTCTACTTTCATGTCCAAGTGATGCAGTTCAAGGCGATGTAGCCAAGTCGACATCATCGAAGACTACATCTAGAAGGTATGAAAACTGCACCAAATTTACTTATATTCTGTGAGTGTACCATAGTATGTAATCAACTTTTTTGATGTAGATCAAAGGTGATATCTGCTGCGCCTGACAGCCCTGCAATGGGAACTCGAAGCAAGAAGAGAGTTGCGCCTAACAACCAAGCAATGGCCAGTCGAAGCAAAAAAAAGTTGAAACTGTGAAATGCTCTAAAATCTTGCGTATTATTTCTGTATCGCAGCTCTTCATGTGTATGCTATTTTATTTAGAGACTTGCTTGTGTGAACAACATATTTTGGTTGTGGTATTTTGGTTCTGGACGATGCAAACTTGGTACTGATTGTGTGAGAATTAATACGGTGTTTCATGAATGTCTTCTAAATGATGTGAATTTTCTTGAGTATATTACTCTGTTGCTGGAATTTTTTATATCCTGGATTTGTTAGATAATCACTACAATTTTGCTGGAGTGCTGAAAATAGAGGAGGAATGTTGTCAATTTTTTTCTGGACATGTTCTACAATTGTTTGCTTATTTGCCATTGAGGGCAAGATGGTCATTTTGGGCACTTAACGGATTGAGTTAACACTAGACTAACTGCTAGTGGTATATAGGCAATAGATTTTGTTTGTGTTTGGTATATAAGCACTGAAGCTTTGTTGGATGGCAAATAAGCCATTGCAGAGGTTGTCGATGGTATAGAAGCAATTTTCTCAAAAACTATTCTCAAGTCCTCAACAGCTAGTGCTTCCTGCTCAATCATACAAGTCCAGTGACTTGAGTCCCCAGCAGAGAACAAAGCGCAAGCGCAGCTAGCTGCAGGGGCTGGTGGTCCATTGGTGAGCAGTGAAGAGCCTCAAGCCTACACGCTAAAGAAGGAAAAGGCACCTAAAAGACAAAAGCTACTGCGTGCATAATGGTTGCTCAATGATTCCTGCAAGGACGAACATCTCCAGTTTGCACTGTAAAGCAAATCTATTCATGATCGACTGCCCTGCAGATCCTCTATGATTACTCACAATTTAATTGAGATCAAATGAGATGGACAAACCAGTAGTACAGATGATGTATCTATCTGCATTGCGTTCCAATATTATATAGCTCAGGAAGACTAAATCTCAAATGCAAATGCAAAGGATTAGAGTTGCAAGCACTGGCTGTAGCATATAAACACTCACCTAGTTAATCCTCATGCATGCTAAAGGATGAATTTAGTTACACATAATTATATAGAATCTGAATGGCCATATCGATCTTGATGATATATAACATCGATGGATCGGATGGCCTTAAAATTCGCAACGAAACGAGATACAAATAGTCTGAAGGTCGAACGAAGCGACCTATCGCAGCAAGAACAAGGACAGCAATCAGCAAGGAGAGGAAAGCGGAAACAAGTCGGAACTGAGGAAAAAAAAATTGCCTGGCTTTCCCGCATGCCAATACAGAACTCTCCACCATTTTTCTGAGCTAAGCTTGCACGGATGCCTCCATGCCTTTGCCCTGCGGAAGAACCGAGACGACGACGGAGACGAAGACGAAGACCGGGACGAAGAGGTCACCGGAGCGGCGTCCGCGGCATACGGAGCGACCAGCCATGGTGGAGAGGGGATGGCGGGGGCTTGAAGGGGATTGTGGCATTGGCATCCTCTTCATCCTTCTTCATGTCCCGCGATGAGCCGAGCTGCTAGCTAGCTAGTAGCACAAACAAAACACAAGCGTAAGAGAGAGGGAAGAGGGGCAGGTTCCTTTGGGCTACTATATACAAACGCAGAGGATTAGAATACTAGAGGTTTTTAAACACACACAACCTAGCAAGTGCTCTCATCAGGGACGCCGGATCATCTGTGACGGGCTATGTGTGGCACGCACTCTCTTACCTTCTTTTTTTCAAAAAGAAGCAACATGTGTTTTATTTAACACAGTACAAATGCAAATGCCCTCGTACACGAGCCTCGGCTTAGTGGTTGAGTATGCGGTTGCGCAGCCTAACCATTCGAGTTCAATTCCTAAAATTAACCGGTGATGCAGAGGGGTTTTCCCCCGTTCACTACTGGAATTTTCACGTACGCCGGGTGTAATGCTCTTCGCCGAGTGCTAAAACACGGACACTCGCCAAAGACTCTCGGCAAACCCACCTTCACGGCAAAATGTCGTCTTTGCCGTCACTGCCTCATGGCAAAGAGGCACCGCACGGCAAACCCTGCAGACGCCGAGAGCCGCTCACGGCAAAGAGGAGCCACGTGGCATGCCCGTCCGTAACAGGCGGCTCCGTCAGTTACTACGTACTTTGCCGAGTGTCACTCTCAGCAAAGCATATGCAACATCCTATATTTTTTTTGTGTGTTCTTTCTAACTGACATGTGGTCCCATTGGTCACATTTATCAGTAATTTTTTAAATAACTTGCTAAATATTTTTGAAACAAAATGACGATATCTTTGCCGAGAGCAGCTCTCGGCAATCCTTCTGACCAGTAGAACAGCGTGGCCCACATGGGAGCTGACAGTTTACATAGCTTTGCTGAGAGCTAGTCTCGGCAATGCTCTCCTTCTTTTCCGAGAGCTGCTCTCAAAAAAGTTGTGGCACAACAGTAGTGTTCCAGACGACCATGTTTCCGAGAGGTGCTCTCGGAAGTCTATCGTTTTCCGAGTGTTGCTCTCGGGAATCTTTTCCATCCATTCTGCTGTCAAGCTATTTCTTTTCTGATCCCTGCAGATAAAAACAACTACAATGCAATTTGATCATATATAGGCATAATTTGATCTAGTCCACACATATATAGGCATAATTTGATCATATATAGGCATAATTTGATCTAGTTCACATATATATATATATATATATATATATATATATATATATATGCATAATTAGGGATAGTCCACGGGAGATTTTACGGTGCATCATAATACACCAAATCACGTGTATTATATGGGTGATCTAACCGATAAGAATAACTGAGCCTTTTTGAGCCCAAGGGTATTTTCGACCTAGAAATTTTTGTACCTTTAATCGGCCCAATTAAGTCCAGGGGTATTCTCGTCCGCAATTTTTCAATCAAATTAATTGCATTAATAAAACACTTCATTATAGAGGTCCAATCATCGTGCATACTCTTTTGAAATTTGGTTCGAGCGGTTCATCCTCTCTCCTCCTCTCGAGCCCTAACCTCGGCGCCCTCGATTGCCTCCGATCGCCTCCGGCACGCTCGATCACCGCCGATCGCCCCCGGCTCCCTCGATCGCTGCCGATCGCACTCGCCGTGTCACTCCTTCCTCCTGCTCCTACTCCCCCTCCCCCTCCATCGCAAGTCACCCCACTCGGGTCGCGGCGCCAGATCTTCCGACGAGCCTCCCCTCCTTCCCCAAGCGGACACCACCTTCCTCGACCTGAGAGGCCACATCATCCTCATCGACGGGCATCAAATTTTTCACGCCGGATCTTCACTGTAAGTGCCTAGCCATCTCAATTATTTGCTGGTCCCTTATGCATATAGTACCAATAAGGGTCGGATTTGATTAGGGTTTAGGATATGTCATGTGAGGATTAGGGTTTATGGTTTCAGAAAGTTGTGACGAGATTTTGATTGAAAGGGAGTGTAAGTTGGATTTAGCAAGGACATGTTGATGTAGTTAGTTAGGGTTTATGGTTTCAGAAAGTTGTGACAAGATTTTGATTCAAAGGAAGTGTAAGTCGGATTTAGCTAGCACATATTGAAGCACTTAGTTAGGGTTGTGTGCCATGAGAATTTGTCAGCAGATTTGGATTCAAAGAAAGTTATTTTGGATTTAGTTAGGAGATGCTTTTGAATTGAGTTTCGAGATATTTTGGATTTAGTTAGGAGATAATTATTTTTGTATGGAGTTTGGAGATATTTTCGACTTAGTGAGGAGATAATTTGGATTTAGTTAGGTGATAATTTTGGATTCAGTTAGGACACAATTTTGAATGGAGTTTGCAGATAATTCATTTATCAGGGGACTTGAAAGATTCGTGCACTTTGGATTTAGTTAGGAGATCATTAGTTACAACAAGTACAATCAATTTAATATTTCTGGATTTAGTCAGGGAATATTTTATACTTACTTACAGCTTTTGAAGGACTGAGTTTGGTACATGAATCCGATATGAAAAATTAAATCAATTATTTAAGCAGAGTATTGCATAATTATTATGTATGCTATCCATCCGTAACATTGACTATCTATTTTTGTTGGCAGCATAACGACATGGATGATAAAGGCAACGATGGCAAAAACTTGGGGAATACAGGCAAGGATGACAAGGACATGGGTGATAGACGAAACGAAGGCAAAGGAATGGATGGTATGCGCACGGATGATAACGATAATGAGGATGCAGGCAAGGATGGCATAGACCTGGATGATGTACACATGCAAGGTAAAGGAATTGATATTAAAGGCATGGCTGGTTCAGATCTGAATGAGTGTATGGAATACATAGAGATTGTGAACAAGACTTTCAGGACTGAGGAAGAAGCCTACATGTTCTACGTAGGCTATGCGAGAAAAAAGGGTTTGGTGTTAGAAAGGATGATCTGAAGTACAGGGGTTCGGGTCCGAAACAAAATGCATACAGAAGGACATACAAGTGCTGCAAACAAGGATGGCGGGCCCTTAAGCACTTTAACAGAGCTGATAGAAAAAGTACACCGAGGGGTCTTTCTCAGTGTGGGTGGCCCGCTCTTTTTCAGGTTGAGTTACAAGATAGTAGTGGCCTCTGGTTCGTCAAGAATTTTGTGGACAAGCATAACCATCTGTTTGTCCCTGCTGACCTGACTCCCTACTTATCGGCTCATCGTAGAATGACTGACGCACAAAAGGTTGATGTTATCGAGTATGCTGTTAGTGGACTTCGAACACATCAGATGATGAATGTAATGGAGAAGAATGCCAGAGGTCCCGACAAGCTTGGATTTATAGATCGAGACCTATACAACCATGTTTCAATCCAGAAGAAGCGCAAGATAGAAGGCAGTGACGCTAGATATTTGCTCACCTATATGATTGCAAAGAAAAAAGCAGACCCAGAATTCTTTTTCAAATACACAAAAGACAAAGAAGGCCATTTGAGGAACATATTCTGGGCTGATTCACAATCCCGGATTGACTATGTTGCCTTTGGTGGTGTCGTGGTGTTCGACAGTACATACCGGTCTAACAAGTACATGCTTCCGTTTGTTCCATTTGTTGGTCTGAACCATCACCGCAACACAGTTTTGTTTGGGGTCGGTCTAGTGTCAGACGAGACATTTGCATCATACCAGTGGCTTCTTCATGTATTTCTGGAGGCAATGTCCCAGACGGCACCCATTTCAGCAATCACCGATGGGGACGGTTCAATGGCTAAAGCAATAGCTACTGTCTGGACTGGAATAGATCATCGTTTGTGCACGTGGCATATCGAGGAGAATATGGTGATGCACCTCCGCAAGAAAAAGCTTGAGGAATTTAGGGAATTCATTTACCGTCGTTGGGATGTTGATGAGTTTGAGAAAAGATGGGAGGCTTATAAGGTTCGGTTCAAAATAAAACCAACGGGGAAGAGGTCGTCATGGGTTAACAGGATGTACGAGCTGCGAGACAAATGGGCTACTGCGTACACAAAGGATAGATATTTCCTAGGTATGATGAGTAATCAGAGGAGTGAGTCTCTCAACTCAAGGCTTCATGTGCACCTGAACAGGAAGATGCAGCTTGTTGATTTGTTGCAGCATGTTGAGCACCGTGTATCCATAATGCGTAAGAATGAAGCAGCATTAGACGCAGTAGCAACACATACGATACCCTTCACTAAGCTGAATGCACACTCTCTGGATATTGTTGCCTCTTATATTTATACAACTGTGATGTTTCCAAAGGTAAAGCGTCAGATTGTCGAAGGGACAAATTGGCAGGTCACGGACCAGGTAGCATGTGATGGTTTGGTTGTGTTTGGAGTTTTGCGCAAAGCCCCATATGATAAAGCCCCGTATGGCAGGGATGCTACAGAATTGCAAGGTAAGGAAGGTAAGGATGTTGAGGACTTGCATGCAAAAAAATTGGATGCTGAGGATCCCAATGACTTGGAAGGTAAGGATGCTGAGGACTTGCATGCAAAAAACTTGTATGCTGAGGATCCCAATGACTTGGAAGGTAAGGATGCTGAGGACTTGCATGCAAAAAACTTGGATGCTGAGGATCCCAATGACTTGGAAAGCAAGGATGGTGTGGACTTGCATGCCAAAAACCTGGATGCTAAGGATCCCAATGCCTTGGAAGGTAAGGACAGTGAGGAGTTGGATGCAAAAAAGTTGGATGCACAAGGCATGGATGCTAAGCCTGTGGATTTTATATATCACGTGACTTGTCTGTTTACAGGAGCAAGTCTGGATGATGCAGCTTGTAAATGTAAAAAGTTGGAAATCAGGATTACCCATGCGCACATATATTCTGCGTTCTAGATCATCTTGGTGTATGCACATTTCCAAAAAGTCAAGAAAAGATGGACAATGCATGCCAAGCCAGCGTTCCCTTCTTCGAGGACTGCGAATACTCATGTATGGTCTGATCACATGAATAAGTATCATCAACTACGCAACATGGCTAGTGACGCTTTATTCACAGCCGCAGCTAGTGATTCACAGTCAGAACAAGTGATGGAGCTCCTCCGGAGTATATTGGTTGGTGGAGAAAAAACTGATTTGGATGAAGGCCATAAATCGTTTGTTCCTTTGCCGGCATACTTCTCTGTTGCTCGCGAATGCTGCACTGATGACGTGGAATATCCAATCAAAATAGTTCCAAAAGGGAGACCAACTATCGAAGAATCTAACAAGAGGATTAAATCCAGGCGCGAGCGGATGAGAGAGGAAAAAAGCAATGAAGTTAGTGCATATGTTTATCTCATTGTTCATTTCCATACATGCTTACAATGTTAATATGTTCTCTCTTTTTCTTCAATTTACTCAGGAACAAATCGGGGAAATCAAATGTCACAAGGAGGAAGAAGCGAAAAGAGAAAGACTCAGAGACAGAAGAAGACACAGATTCAGATACAGAAGAAGAGGAAGATTAAAAAAAGCAACGAAGTTAGTGCACATGTTAATCTGATTGTTCATTTCCATACATGCTTACAGTGTTAATATGTTCTCCCGGAGAGAGTTCACAGGTTTTTCTTCAATGTACGCAGGAAAAAATCGGGGAAATCAAATAGCACAAGGAGGAAGAAGCAAAAAGAAGAGACAGAGTCAGATACAGAAGAAGAGATAGAGGCAGATACAGAAGAAGAGACAGAGGCAGATACAGAAGAAGAGGAAGATTCAGGTACATAAGAAGAGGAAGATTCAGATGCAGAAGAAGAGGGAGATTCAGATGCAGAAGAAGAGGGAGATTTAGTTGCGGAAGAAGAGGAAGATTCTGATGCAGAAGATGGTGGGCTGAGGAGGGCTAGGAAGAGACCATTGGAGGTTGCAAAAGAGGATTACGCAAAACCAAACAAGTGGGCATTAGCACAATTGTGCATTCTTAAACATGTTTTCGAATGCTGGCTGCAGATTCATCTATTTCATTTTTTGCAGGAAACGCAAGGGCGCTCCAAATGTCAATGCTGGGAGGAAGAAAAAGAATGATGACAAGGGTGCGCGAGGAAACCAGTGAAGTTACTGTCTGTACTTACATGTCCGCTCTAGAAGTCGGGTATTTGCTAGTACTGTGTTGACGTTTGTTAACTTTTCCAGGAAAGACTCTAGAAGGGTGGTAAAGAACAGGCCAAAGGGGTGATGAAGATAAAAAGGCCTGCTAGGAATGTACCACAGGCTGAGCGAATAAGAGCTGTCAAGTTAGCTTCTGTAGCTATGACGAGAAAATCAGTGAAGTTAGTCTCTTTTCTGTTATAGTGTAGTGCACATGCTCAAATCTTCTTTGCTATCCTATTAACAAACATTGTTTCATGCAGGAAAGCTAAAGTGAAGTCGAGACAAGATGTTTAGATGCACAGGGTCAAGCAGAGAAAACAAAAGCATTTTGGGGTCGAAAAATTGAGAACAAACTAAAGTAGACAGTTTTCCATGCCATGATCCACCTTTTTTCTGATGTATTAGACCTATTTGATGGACTGCCACTATTTTTTTGAATTCCTCATTTGATTGGTACACCCTCATTTCATTATGGACGGGTCGACATGGTAGGCTAGTTATGATTTATCAACATCGATGAAACAATGCATTTTTTGTGAAGTTGGTTTTCTGTATTTTTTCATTTTTTTACATAATATATTGCTGAAATTTGTTCAAAGTGTAGTCAAATTCCATACTTGAAATATAAAATAGAAACCGAAAATTTATATATATAAGAAAATAGAACGTTAATAGAAACCTCGTTTTCAAATAACCTCGAAAATCGTTTATTTTCAAATAGAAAATAAGCATACTCATATTTTAAAAATAGCATGCTAATTTGAAAAAAGCATGTTCAATTGAAAATAAAATAAAATGAATATGTGGATTTAAAAATAGCATGCTGCTTTGAATATACTATTTTTAAAATACCATCCTATTTTAAAAATAGTATGCTGATTTTAAAAATAGCATGCTGATTTTAAAAATATGATTTCAAAAATAGCATGCTACTTTTAAAATTATAGTGCTCTTTTCCATATGCTACTTTAAAAATAACATGCTGATTTCAAAAATATCATGCTAATTAAAAAAATATCATGCTAATTTTAAAAATAGCATGCTACTTTTAAAAATATAATGCTCTTTTCAATATGCTACTTTTATAATAGCATGTTGTTTTCAAAAATATCATGCTTATTTTAAAAATAGCATGATTATTTTAAAAATATAATGCTCTTTTCAGTATGCTACTTTTAAAATAGCATGCTGATTTCAAAAATAGCATGTTCTTTTGAATATGTTATTTTTATAAATAGCATGCTGATTTCAAAATAACAGCCTCATTCTAAAAATATAACGTTGTTTTCAAAATATAATGTTGTTTTTAAAATAGCATGTTGATTTAAAAATTACCTGCTTTTTTAAATATGCTGTTTTGAAAGCAGCGTGCTGATTTTGAAAACATCATTTTTTTAGTTACACTTTTTAAAAGATAGCATGTTTTTTAGTATACTGTTTTTCAAATTAAGAAAAACATGCTGGTTCTGTTTTTGAAAATAGCATGCCATTTCGAAAGTAACAAAAACATCATTTTTGCATTGCATTTCGACCCGCAAGTTTTTGTTTTGCATTGTATTTTTTTTGTGCGACACACATACAAACCGCATTTTCAAAATAACTCGTACTAGCCAACACAAAAACCTCGTTCAAAAATGAAAGTAGTGTCCAATCCATTTGAAACTCCGTTAGATTTGATTCTAAAAATACTAGCATCACTGTGGCAAAAAAAAGGAAATATAATTGCAGTCCATAAAGTTAATTATATCAAGGAGGGTACCAGGGTGCGTTATATAAATACGTGCATAGCAAGTACATTACGCCACATAGGGTTCATACTACCACCAAGTTACTGCCAAGTTCCACTTACTGGACGATCTTCATATCCAGTCGGACCCAAAAGTTATACCACCAAAGTACCTGTTACTACCAAGTACCAATTACTACTAAGTTGCACTTAGTGGACCCAAAAGTTGATACTACCAACTTGCAGTTATTGGCTAGTACATACAGATTATAAAACTAGCGTCAAACTACTGTCATGGGTCAACGAATCCTCATGCCACTAAACATGTTCACCCTAAGACCACCTCCACTCCTTTCCATGAACCTGAAGATAGCCATTTGAACTTCTTTCATTCTAGCACCCTCAACGACTTCTCTCCAGTTCTTCGTCATGATCGCACGCCCGTCCTTCTTGCCCATCTTGAACAAGACCTTTTTATTACCTTCAAAATATTCGTTGGTGACACACACAACCATGGGCTTTCGCAGATAATCTTTGAGGTAGGCCTGACTGTAATCCTTTGAGAAGCATTGATTGCACAGGGAGATAAATAATGTTACATAAAAATGAAGTATGATTTGCACAAAAAAAGTAAGTATGATTTGCACAACCACGCCTGTCCTCCTCTCTGTCTCTACATGATAGCATTTTCACTTGTGAAGTATGATTTGCAAAAAGAAAAGTCCAAGTGTTTACCATCTTGCTCTTCCCTCTGATGACTGCTGAGCGAGTGATGGTGCTGACATAGTATGGTATGGGAGGTTGGCACTGCTTTACTATGAATTTGAGACAGTCCCATCGATCCTCGTTTAGCAATACATGGTTGCCGTAGAAGATGCGATCCTTGAAAGTTCCTTTTCTCACAAGGTATCCCAGACCTGTATAAAAAAAATCATACGTAAGATCTAGAACATCAGCACTGGGTTAATGATCAATGCCTACTCCAATGATCAAGAAATGAAGGACATAGATAACCCAATCACATTCACCCAACAATATCTCGTAGAAACATGGGCAAATTGAATATTTGATTTATTTAAACTAACAACTAAACACTCCTCTATGTAAGCTCTAGTCCAGTCAATGTTGATTTGGAAGGTCATCTAGAACCAAACAGAGTAATGTGTGGTAATCAAGTGTCACTCAAACATCAACTTTCGATATTTCACGGTTCATTTAATATCTGACCAGCCATATAGAACTTTACCCCGTAGTGCCAAGATAGGATCGTGGTTCACATCTCCATCTCCATCAGAACTATTATCAGTGTCATAGTCGCTAGAGGTGCCACCATCACCGCTATAGCCGTCACTCCCACGTGAAGTGCCATCTGAAGCATCATCTGAGGTGGTCCGGTGATCACTCTCTTCACTGCTGATGAGGATGGTTTCTCTTGCCATTCAAACATGTTGCATGCATTGTAATGAACAAATGTTAGTTATTGATATATGAAATTAGTCTTCCATTAGGACTTGTTAGCACCATATACAATGTGAATATCTTTTCGCATACTTCTCGCTAAGTACGTAGTTCATGCATAAACATCTACATGAAAAAGCTAGTCGACAACTATTCGCACGACTAGTCAAGACTAGTGGTTAGACTCATAATCATTGGACAGACATAACCGATTAGGATATTTCAAGGTTACAATTTTGTGAGCTGGACAAGAAAACTTGGTAACCAACCAATTAGTAGCCATGTAAAAATGAACCATGATTGACCGCTCTCATCGAGCAATACGTGAAACTATAACTGATCTGCCTTTGATCACTGCAAATTTCCTGATGGGCTGTTGTGTGGTACCATCAGGTAATAAATATAAAGTCTTTAAATTGTCCCAACAAAATAAATAATGCATTTGCTGCTGTACATAACATTTTTAGAGGTAGCTGTGGAGGTTAATTTTCCAATTTCCAGTGAGAATAAGGACATGATAGAATCTCTCAAGCAAGATGACATCATAGTGAAGGCTATGAGAACGAGCAAGGTATGCTGACCAATAGTCACCCTTTTGTATACTTGCTATTTATTTACTCATTACTACCCATACCAACAAGTAAAATCATTATTATGAAGTATAATGGTAGAAAATCCAACAGTGAGGAATTTGTTGCAATGTGAACTACTAGCTCACAGCAAATTTTCATTGACCCCAACAAGCCCATACCATATCTTGGAGATAGGCTGACATAATTCAAGTAAGCAGTAACTATAATAAGCAAAAATATGCACCAACCAAAAATATTACATGTGTGCACATATCATCAAAAACATGCACCAATCAAGAGCACTCTATACTTGAAAAATCCTTCAAAATATGCACTAATCATCATACTACCATCGAGTAATACATGAAACTATAACTGATCCTCATTCCATCATTACAAATTTCCTCATGGACTGCTTCTGTGCTTGCCTTTTTAGTTTTTGATAACTAAGCAACAGCAAATACATATACACAGTTTTCAAACTATCCCAATAAACCAAAACATGTGTATGCTCTTGTGAATATACTCTTTCTATATCTAGCAGTGGCGGGTCATTTTCCAGGGGAAAAAAGTACTTGATAGCATCTGTCAAGCAAGATGATAGCATAGTGAAGGCTATGTCGACGAGCAAGGTATGCTGGCCAACACCCACCTTTTTCTCTTACTTGGACGAAAGTGTTTACCCATTACTACCCATACGAACAAGTAAAACCATGATTACGCACTACATTGTTAGATTATCTTGCTGTAAAATTACTTGTTGCAATATGACCTACTAGTTGACAGTAAATCTGCGAATACCTGAAACATGCACACAAGCAAGTGTCAGATTTTAACTTGGCGGTGCTGCTAGATCACAAAATTAAGGTCAGGTCGACATTCGAAAGGCAGGGAAGATCAATCTTACCTGCGAAGTGGTACCAGATGGGGCTGGAGGTAGACTTGTTCGAAGCTGGCACCACCGGAGCTTCGGGCGTCGCAACCAGGATTGGGGAGAAGAGCTGCCGTTGCCGGACCTTGCTATCGACGAAGCAGTGGAGAATCGTGGCCGGAGCAGGGGGGAATGGGTGGCCTCGCGGATCCGGCCGATTTGACAAAGACGGGGGCGGCCAAGGTGACGGCTTGGCAAACCCTAGCCGTCTCCCTCCGCGTCGCCTCTCTGTCTCTGCAAAGAATGAAGTGTGGTGGGATTGGGAATGGGGGTGGGTTTGGGGTTGGGGCCATCGATCGCTTTTCTCTATGCCTCCCACTTGTGTAGGCCCACAAAAGGAACAAAGTGCTGGGCCGGATCAGATGCAGATTTGGCAGATTTACCAATTCTAGCCAAATAGAAAAGATCAGCATGACCACAGGTGTTCTTTTGAAGAAACCCTAAAAATACACTGCTGTTCATATTGCATGTGGATGAGTCTTTCAGTACACCAATTGATCTTGAATAATTTTAAGCACCCCATAGTATATATATATATATATATATATATATATATATATATATATATATATATATATGAAAATAATGGTTAACCAATAAAATGGTAAACTATTAGATGCAAGGTTACAAATATTTGAAAAAAACAATAATTGAATTGTATGCATTTTTATGATAAAATTTAATAAATGTAACATTTATGCAAAAACTATGATAATTAAAATATTCATTGGTATTTAAAAAAACCCTCAAATGACTACTTATGCCAACCAGAACTTCTTCAGGGTTTCATTTATTCATCTATTCTTTGGCATGCTGGTTCTCATAATGCCTTCTTCGGACCTTCTCTTTGTCCGACAAATTCCTGAGATATTGGGCTAGCACCTTGTGTTTCGCCATCACACCATGCTTCATTTGGTATCCTTTGGCAACTCCTTCGGCGTGCTCAAGAATACTAACAAAAGCCGTGTCCAGATATTTGCCACAGAACACGCAATGATATGCCATACGCTTAAGCATGTTGCACTGTCCATTTTGCAATTCTTCAAGGGTTTTATGAGTGTGTGCATCCATCTCTCCTTCGGAAATGTCTGCATAATCATGAGAATAAGGCTGCAAGGTTAAATTATGTATGGTATAAGCTGCACCATTGTTTACAGTACCTCATATTCCCTAAGTTTCATACTGTAGTGCCTATAAATTATTTTTGAAGTAAATATTTATTAATTTTGAAAATTTAAGGAGAAAAAAGCAATATCAAATCCATATGAAAGCATAAGTCATATGATGTACTTTTATAAAAATTGTCAATAAACATGCACAACCATTATGATGTCTGACTTTTAGCATAAAACCAAAACGCACTAAATTGTGGAGTGGATGAACCATTAATTTCTCAAAGATTGATTGAATAAATAATGATCATTACGTACTGATGATCAACATTATATTTAGAGCCTGATTCCATTATACCAATTCAACAATGTATTGATGGTTTACTGATTAACCTCTAACCTTAAACTTGAAGACAGATCTAGGGTTAAAAAATTAAAATTACCATAACGGAATTCCAGTCCATGCCGTGCATGTGCTGCTGCTTGTGATCGACGACGGAGTACTACACCTCGTTGACACAATGCTTCTCTAGGTCGAACACAAAGTAGTCGAAAGCTTTCTCGTGGGGATCCTGATCCATGCGATGAACGACGACGTCAGTGGTTAGCCCCGCAAGTCCACGATCTGTCACGAAGGCGTCCATGACAGGCCCCTCATGTCCATGGCCACGATCTGTCACGATGGCCAATCGACCTCCACGAGTGGATTTCATATCCGGCGGCAGGGAGGCGGGCGTGTGAGCGGCGGCGATGGTTTTTGAGCGTACCCTAGGGGGAGAGATGTGGGGAGTAATTGGTAGTTACCTACTATAGCGGAAATACTTATGAGAAAAAATGATTGGTCGGCGTTGGGCACCTTCAATGCAGTGGCGCTTATTTAGTATCCTGGAAAAAAATCACAAGCGTAGGCGCTTGGGGCAGGAGCTAGGAACTGGATTTTGTACATCTACGTGATGCAATCCAAAGATCGTGTCCGGGGTGGACGGGTTGGGGATTGAAAATTGTGTACATAAACCCAAATGCTCAAGACTTGTGAAAACATCAGATCAAATTGTCATCAAGTGATCTAGTATTACTTGGATCGAGACTTTGTGATCATCATGTAGCCACGCCACAAACACGATGGTTCTAGTATTACTTGGATCAACACCTTAGGCAGCAAACTAGTGCATTTCCTTTTTGAGTCACCATCTTCCTGCTTGAAAACCACATGTACACACTCATCATGTATACCATAACACATCAGAACCTGTTAACGAGCGCTCACAAGCTTAACTAGCTTCAAACGAACCTAACCAATCAGGGTTTTATGCTACTTAATCTAAATGAGCCGATGATTAATGAGCACGAGTTTAACAAGCAGACATGCCAAACCACACACCAATTAACATAGTTCTACCTTAGTTCAACGCTTCCATATATACAAAAGCAAGCACCACTTAGTAGTACTGGTGCACATAGTTCAAACATCTTCCATATATACAAAAGCAAGCACCACTTAGTAGTACTGGTGCACATAGTTCGAACATCTTCCATATATACAAAAGCAAGCACCACTTAGTAGTACTGGTGCACATAGTTCGACCATAAATGTTCACCAACAAAGTATAGCATAGGGTAGTACTTAGCATAGTTAAAACCAAAAGAGCATCAGTTCTAGCTACGAGGGTGTGCACTTCCCTAAAGCCTCAAAGAAGCCTCATCAAGTAGTCAGCATACGCAGTGTGCTTCACCCTGAAAGCGTAGCCATTCTTGGTGCTGCCTTGGGATGTTCCGACTGCATGGTTGATGGTACTCGATCGACAGGTCGCCTTTCATCACCTTGTTGCAGTAAGGGCATCCGTAGCCGTTTCTGAATCTAGGCCTCACAGCTTTCTCGAGCTCACCACTGTCCAGCTGCCTCACCTTCTGCCTCCTGAAGATCCACTGGGTTTCTGGGTCGCTGTCAACGTCGTCACTTAGGACCTACATGTAGTACAAAATGTTGTGTAAGTATATTTAACATGATAATTCAGCAGGCACATAGTTTATGAAACATAATGTAATTGATGACAGCATAAAATATCTTCAAATGACGTTGAAAAAATAAAAGCATAACTTATTAGTTGCTACATAAGCAACTAAATGGGATAGTACCATATAGTAAAAATAATGAAGGATCAACCATACATGTCGAAGAGAGCATAACATTGCCACATTTTTCCACACATCTTTCCCAAGCTTGCCTAAGGTTAGTTCATCAAAATGAGAGCCACAAGTTGGCAAGCCTAAGGGAACCTTGCCACACTTTTTGTGGGTATGCCATGTGGGACCCAAGTGTGGCTTGCCTATGGTGTGGCTGGAACCAAACACTCACTTAAGTTGGTAAAACTTTCCTAACCTTAGGTATGGCAATCTTTGGCAAAGTTAGTCACAAACCAAACAGCCCTTTAGTGCAACAAAATTCACTTCTTACGTAAAAATGCATGAACTGATGATGTAACATGGCAGAGCAGCATACAGATGTACTAATGCAAAAAACAAGACTTATAACTTACATGCATGACTAGATAAAATAGCTCGTGAGCTGTATCTATTTAGGGTTAGAATTTTATGTGCTTATGATGATGGATATTGAAAGTCCCCATGTTATCGTCGTGGAAGTTTTCCCTGTTGATCGATACCCCACCCATCAATGTTCCTGAACCATTCAACGTTCTAGGTAAAGTAGTTAATTATTATGAATTCTGACAATAAGTGATCCCAAATGTTGTACTTACAAAAAAGGTTTTTTTATCATTTATGCCACCAGTTGTGTCCCACAACTAAGTATCACCACTAGGAATTTCTACTGCTAAAAAAGCCATCGCTTCGTTAGACACATGCTAAAAAATGCTACTTCACATCATTATTGTGATATCAAATCTATCTTGACATGCTATAATGGCATCAATACCTATGGACCAACATGCCAGCTCTCCCTCTATCTCACTACAATAAAGTGTGGGCCCACTTGATCCCAACAGCGTTCTTATTTTCCTGTAAAATTATTCGCTTACTTACTCCTCACAAGTGGGGCCACACTTATCATTGTGAGATAGAGAGAACTGAAAAGTGGGCCTGGGCTTTTTTTTGTCACATTGGATGGTCAACAAGTTTTACATAAAAATAACAATGTCTAATGGCATTATTGAGCAAACATCTAACGGAACGATGGCATTTTTGACACATCTAATGGCATTTTTGAGTAAGCATCTCACGAACCGATGGCATTTTTGAGCGGCTGTAACTTCTAAGGGAAAAACTGAGTAGTGGGATACAACTGGTGGCATAAATGATAAAAACCCTACAAAAGAACTAATTAAAACAACTCAAGTAAAACATTGATGATATCCAATTTCTTTCTTAAATAGCCATTCCTTAGAGATAATCAATGTTTAAAATCATTGCCACAACCACTTATGGACCATTTAAACCAAAGATCGATCAAGTGCAACCAAAGATGTACTCAACATTTTAATACCTTATTTGCCTTGTACTGACCAGGGAAAACCTAGGATATTACAAAATATATAAATAAAGGGGATAGATGACTAACCTCTTCTTTGTTCTCGTCGGTGACGACCACAGGTGGGGGCAGGGGAGGCAACAACCGCATCAGACGAACACCCGGCTGAGGCTGAGGAGCCACCACCTGCTCCACCAGAGAAGCCAGAGGAGCTACCTATTCCGGATTATTAGCAGAATAATTTATATAGGTCAAAAACTGACATATACATGCCTCAATAAATGTAATCTAGCTACACAGCTGCGGATCCAGGATTTCATACTTGGGTGTTCAAAAATTAATATTGCAAACTAAAACCACAACAATATTTTTCAAATGGAGGGAGTAATATCTAAAATTTTCATGTGAAAAGATTCTTTGTCCATCGTAATGACAGTACTGACATGAATGACAGAAAATGAAGATTATTTACTTCATGACCATAGAATATGACATTTTCATAAACAAGGCATGGTGTTGTTATCCTTAAGTTGCAGAAAATATTTTCACAATCACCTACGTAGGCAATTCAATTCCAAGGTCAAGCTACGTATTTGTATTAGCACAGTCACCAAACCTAGGTGGATTTATTAGCAGAATAATTTATCTAGATCAAAATATTGCCTATACAGGGCTCAACACATGTAACCTAGCTAGTTACCTAACACATCTACAGAATATTGATATGGAGTGCATCGATCGAAGATAAAAGGAAATCCTAGCCTGCCCCAAAAATAGACAAAAGGACTGACCAGACCACACCTAGGATTTCACAAAAAATTAAAGGAGATAGATGACTAACGTCTTCTTTGTTGACAACGCCGACGACCACAGGCTCGGGCACAGGAGGCGTCACCCGCAGCAGAGGAGACACCTGCTCCGTCTGAGGAGCCAGAGCAGCCACCTAGTCCCACATAAATAGCAGAATATTTTATATAGATCAAAAATGTCATATACATGCCTAAACTAATGCAACCTAGCAATACAGCTTCGGATCCAGGATTTCAAAGTTGGGTGTTCAAAAATTTATATTGCAAACCAAAATCACAACAATATTTTTCAAACGGCTGAGATCAAGTTGGCTTTTGAGTCCAGAAGGCATTCTTCTGCCTATGCTTCTGTTACTCAAGAAATTAAAGAGTTAGGAGTAATATCTAAAATGTTCATGTGAAAATATTATTTTTCCATCTTACTGACAGTACAGACATGAATGACAGAAAATGAAGATTATTTAGTATGGCATTTTCGTAAACAAGGCATGGTGTTGTTATCCTTTACTTGCAGAAAATATTATGCTGAAAATAAGCAACCAAACAATATATTTCAAGTAGGGATGATAACAAGTCTAAAATATTACAACCTATGGTAATTGGACTCCAGGAATCAAGAATTTTGTGTTGAGCAAATTGAACGACAAAAAATGTGTCTGCTGGATTAAGCGTGAGAGGCTAGTTTTGTACAAATTGACATGAAGTTTAGTGCACAAACTACACCACTTTTAGTCCATTTAGCAATAAAAGAACCATATATAAGAAATTTCGGGCAAAAAATTTTGGGTGGTGGGTAGATCTATCTTGAAATTTGGCATCAACACATTTTGGATGCACAAGAGCCATGGATCGGAGTGGTTGGTAGATCTTAAAAACAAGATAACCTATACAATGAGGAGCCGACCCCCACACCCATGCACCCATGTGGATCCGCCCTTGAAACCTACCAGATTTAACGAATATAGGTACGGATTTCATAGATGGAATAAAAGCAAAAACTCTAGGCATGCCCAAAAATAGATAAGGGACTGCACAAGGAAACCTAGAATATTTCCTAAAATAGGACTGAACTCTTCTTCATCGTCGTCGCCGTCGATGTTGACCACGGGCTGTGGCAGATGAGGCAGATGGTGTGGCAAAGGAGTCACCTGCTCCGGCGTAGGTGACACCTGCACCGGAGCCTGGACGTGGTCGACGACGTCAAGGCCGCCCTGCTGCCGGCTGGACCCCTCGTCGGCAGGGAGGGGTTTCTCCATGTGCAGCTTTGCACGTCGCTTGGATGCTTCGTGCGCCAGGGCGTCGGCCCTCCCTCCCATGATCCGCTTGGGCATCTCGACGACAGAGGTGCAGCGGCGGGAAGGGAGCAGCGGCGGGATGGGCAGGCGAGGGGTGAGGCGTGGGAGGAGAAAACCCTCTTTCTGGATTTGTGGATGTAGAAGAGGACGGGAAGTGGGGGCGGCAATGAGATAAATGCTATGGGGGAAGCAGAGCGTGCTATGGGGAAGCGGAGCCGCCGATTTAGTCCTGGGCAGTCAAAAGGAGTTGTTTCCACGTTCACACCTCCCCGTGCATTGTTCACACCACCACGTATTGGCACGTCAAAACATAACTTCTCTCTTCTCACTAAAATGAATAGCCCGATCATGCACAACCATGATTTAGGAGTAATGTAACTTCCCTTAAAAAATGTGTAATGCAACTGCTCCCTCATTACACAGAACAAAGTCATACAGTGGGACAACTGAATTTGTAGGCTTGTTTCATCTGCATGTGTCATGTTTTATATTTGACCTAAAATATGTTGTAAAACTTTACAAACAAATGGCAAATGGATGTGACAAAACTTCGTCAGCAACCGCACGGATTCGTCTGCCATATATCCGATGTTCGGTACCGAGGAGGGGAATGTTGATCCATGCGATGCATGTCGTGGTTCTAAGTCTGACAGTAGTGTAGGAGGGTACTAATGGAGAGGCAAGATCCTAGCTATGGAGTAGTTGTATACGCAAGAGATTTACGAGTTCAAGCCCTTCTCGGCGGAAGTAACAGCCCTACGTCTCGGAGCCCGGAGGCGGTCGACTGGATTATATGCGTATGAGTTACAGGGGTGTGAACCCTTTACACTGAGGAGGGGGTGGCTTATATAGAGTCCGCCAGGCCCCTCCGGCCCTCAGTTATGCAGGGTTTAAGATACATTAAGGTTGGGCGTTACTGGTAACGCTATACATAAAGTGTTATGATGACCATAAAAGCTACTTAATGACCGACCGTTGGCATGCAGAGTGACTTTAGATCTCCTGGCCGTCAAGTGGTTCGCTTCATGGTCGAGTGGTTAGCTTCATGGTCGAGTGGTTAGCTTCATGGTTGAGTGTCCTCGAGTCTGTCGAGTGGAACACCTCTGAGTCGATTGACAAGTGGTTTCTTCTAGAGATGTCCTTGGGTAGGGCAGTTTCGACAGGTCCATGACACTACCGTAGGCACATGGCTTCATCATTGGCCCCTGAATGGATCGAGGTTTGAGTGGGGAAGGAGTTGAGAATTCTTCCGACCCATTTCTCGTGCTATGAGTATGTCTTGTTCTGGATCAATGGACCTTAGGTGACGACACCAACTTCTTTTTCAGTCGCCTTTATCCATTCTTTGTATCCGTCGAGTGAAGTTTTCGCTTGGAGACCTGCGAGTGACGAAGTGGAGGAGATCTTTCGTCTGATGAGTTGTTCTGCAACCTGCGGATTTTGTGGGGTTCGAATTTTTGGGAAGCGCGCGGGACGGGGCGAGGCCGCAGTAATCGGATGGGATAAGGCAGGGTCGCCTCGATCTCCGCGCCACCTTTTTTGCCACTTATCGCGTGCGCGACTGTTGCGGGATTTGACTGGATCGCCCGGGCCTACATGTCAGTCACTCGGAAGCAACCTTATATAAAGCGCCAGACGGGGGGTTTTGAACAGTGCGTCCTCATTCTCCCCACTCTTCTCTAGACTTCTCCGCCGCGCTCGCTCCGCGCCATTGCTCCGCGTACGCCTCGTCAGCGATGATGGTGAAAGAGAAGACAGCGGCCCTGGAGCGGGCGAAGAAAGCAATGACGAAGGCGTAGGGGAGGGGGACTAGTCGGAGCGGATCGTCATCGAGGACCGGCCTACCGCCAGGCTGGATCTAGGGCGACTGGATCCGCTCGATGATTAGTCAAGAGGATCTTGACAACCTGGCCGATGGAGGACTGACCCCTCGTGGATCGCGCGGCTCCCGGGGAGGGAGTCAGAGCCGCAACCTCAGGAGGGTGAGTGTGTTCTCTTGGCCACCCACGTCGACCGTGGGTTTTCTTTGCCGCCTCACCCTTTCTTTCGGGGGTTTTTGAATTTCTTTGGGGCGCAACTCCACCACTTCACACCCAACACCATCGTGTACCTTGCTGCTTTGTGTCCTTGTGCGAGAATTTCTTGGGTTGCCGGCCTCATTGGGGTCTTTTCAAGCACATCTTCACCTGTCGCTCCCAGACGGTGAAGAAGGCCAATCCGAGTGACGAGAGAACTCAGGTGATTCAGATGTGTGGGGGTCTTGGGGTCCAGCTAAGAGGAAAGAGCTCCTTTCCGACCATGATCTTACCCGACTCAATCCGTGGATGGCAGTCGACCTGGTTCTACTGTAAAGACCAGCCGACACCAGGGTAGTCGACTGGGCTCCCTCCTTTTTCCATGGACCGAGTGAGGAAGCCTTCCTCTTTGAAGGTGGTCCCAGAAGAGAAGGCGCGGGTGAAGGTGCTGGTCGAGCGTGTCGTGCAGCTCATTCGTGACGGGGTGACTGGCATGGACCTCTTGGAGGTCTTCCTCTGACGGCGCATCCAGCCGCTCCTAGCTCGAGATCATCCAATGTGGATGTATTCTGGCACTAAGGACACCACTCGGACCCACCCGGAGGAGATCGATGACGCCACGCTGGAGCGGTGGATGGCAGCAATCACAGGGAACAAAGACAACCCCCGAGGAGCCAGGAGGGTTGTTCCACTCGACCAATCATACTAAGTAGACAAGGTCCAATTCTATGCTTCTGACTGTGATTCTGCTTTTCTTCATTCTGTTTGCTTGAAATCAGTCGACTGACGTTTATCTTGTTTGTCGTCTTCTAGGCCACGACTGAGATGTACTCGACGCCCAACGGGGCGCAAGAACAAGCCGAGGAGGGAGAGGCGAGTGGAGGCGAAAGTGAGGAGGAGGAGTGGCAATCTGATGGCAAGGGAGAGGAGGATGACGACGGCTCCAGTGAGGAGGAGGAGGAGGAAGTCGACCCTCCTCGCATGGAAAGGCGATCCAAGCTCGCCCACAACCCCGCGAGGGAGTGTGGTAAAGTGTTTGCGCCCGTTGTGCCGTCGACAAAGCGCGCTCGGACGGCTTGTCCAGCGCCGACGGAAAAGGTGCCGAAGCATCCGCGGGCGGAGTCATCAAAGCCGCCGAAGGCCTTGCCCAAGATGAGAATGGCCATTCCCACTATCTCCGGGTAATAGCAGAACTTGTGTTTTCTTGTTTAGCACGGACGAACTCTTGGTCGACTCATCGACTAACTGACTGGTTTCTGAAATCTGCAGTGCTGCTACCTCTGAGACCTCCGCCAATAACGACGACCAAGAGATGGAAGACGCTGTCACCTCCAACCCTGGTACGCTCTCTTGTAGTTTTCCTTTTGGTCGATTGGTTTTTCGTTTCTAACTCTGGATTCATCCTGCAGCTCCTCATCAAGTCATTGATCTCCCTGATGATGACGGTGAGGTGCCACTGAGGGCGAGGAAGAATAGAAAGGTGCTGGTTGGCAAGGCCGCTCGGACTGCGTCAGTGCCTGAGGTACTGGTTCAAGAAGGTGGCGACATCACTCGGCATTCTGTGACCTTCGCTGTGCCGCTGACGAGTGCCCGGCCGTTGTCGTCGACTGCTGATCCGCCCTCCCTTTTTGCTACACACCACGTCCAAGAGGACCAAGCGGGTGCTGCTAAGGAGGCTATACGCCAGGCGGGGATTATGATGGAGCAGGTGAAGGCGATCCGGGAAGCCAGCCAAGCGGCTTACGATGCAAGCTCAGCCCTTCAGAGCAATGTCCAGGTCAGTTGGTAACCGCCTGTTCTATTAGGATATGTTATCAGAAGACTTTCTTTCCGAAGATCTTTGTGTCTGTACACCCAGTGGGTGAGTCGATTGAATTTTTAGACTGGTGCGGGCACGCTGAGTGCACCCACTGGGTGTAGTCCCCGATACTATGGTGGACTGCTGGCAGTCGACTGTAGTCTTTGTAGTTGAAATTTCTTCACTCGGTCTGGTCGGACCATGTCGAGTGGAACATTAGAACTGGTGGGGGCACGCTAAGTGCACCCACTGGGTGTAGTCCCCGAGACTACGGTGGACTGCTGGCAGTCGACTGTAGTCTGAAGAACTCTCTTTTTTTTGTAGATTACGATGAGACCATAATCTCTTTGTTCCTTTCGGTCGACTGATCGGACCAAGTCGGTAGAACTAGTGGGGGTACGCTGAGTGCACCCACTGGGTGTAGTCCCCGAGACTACCGTTGAATATTTTGATTCGACTGTAGTCTTAGAAACGTTACTGTTTTTCTCTTAGTCACTCAGAAGCAACCTCTCTTTGATGTCTGTTGAATGGCTCTTTGAAGAAATCTTGCGAGCCTGTGGCTCGTTATACTGAATTGGAAAAGAAACATATCCAGCTCGACCTTGACTTGAAGCTTGTTCAGGAGAACTTTCAGAAGGCGAAGGACAAGGCAAAAGGTATGATTTGTGAGAACTTGACGACTGTCTTTATCTTTCTGTCCATTCTTGATTCTGATCTTGTCGTCCTTTGCAGTTTAAACGGCGGAGGCTCTGAAGAAGAAGGACCAGGAACTTGCTGAGGCGCAGAAGGCGGCTTTGGACAAAACGAAGCTTGCCGAAGAGAAGCTGGCTTCAGTCGGCAAACTTGAAGAAGAGAACGCTAGTCTGAAAGCTGCTCTCGATGTGGCCAACTAAGAAGTCAGCCATCTGAAGAATGACAAGCTAGCTCTAAGTGACAAGGCTAGTGAGCTGGTGGGGAAGAAGAATGATCTGGAAGCTTATCTAGGAGGGCTCGCCAAGAAGTTATACATCATGCTTGAGGGTAATCTCTCCTGCCTGACTGACTTGTAATCACTGACTTATCATAGAACTGCTAGCTTATCTTTGGGTTGTGTTTACAGAATTCTACCAAAACTTTGAGGAAGAGACCAGTCGAGTGGAGACAGGCCTGGATCCCATCAACTCTCCTGTAAAGGATGAAACTGCCATGAATGTGCTCTGACTGGAATCTCGTGTTGCTGGTGTGGTTTACTATCTTGCTCGACTGAAGCATGCGGCATTACGAATCCACACAACACTCTGGCCAAGGGAGACGCTTCAGAACGACCTCGAGTCTCTGATGACTCGACTGAATGAAGTCCCAGGTCGAGTGCAAAAATGGAAGAAGTCTTCTGCCAGGTGTGGCGCTGATGTTGCTCTGTCTCTGGTCCATGTTCACTGCAAGGATGCGCGAGAGGAAAAGCTGGCGTCCCTCAAGGTGGCCAATACCAAGAAGCATGACTTCCAATCTTTCATGGAGACCTTCATTGCCACTGCCACTCGGATTGCAGATGGAATCGACCTGGACCAGTTTGTCGCACCTTCCAGTCCTCCACCCGAGGAGTAAAAAACTACTATGCTTGATGCCTTAAATTTGCCTCGGAATGCCAAGTGGTTTCTGTAACCGTTAAACTTTAAGAGGCTTGATGCCTAAGCACTTCTGGATCCGTAGGACGTCATCCGAACTTGGCTTATCATTGAATATGTTTACATTTGCCTTCGAGTGAACTTTGTTCTCCACTCGGAATATATTTTAGTGCTTGTGACGCAGCTCTGAGGTGGAGAATCCAGTCGACATGTATCTCGTCGTTCTTGTAGGTAGGGATGGAGTACAGATTGCAGTCGACCTGCGCCTTTGCGGATCGGGATGGAGCGCACATTGTATTTGTGTCGTAGCTCCGAAGGAGAAGGTAGCAGTCGACCTGCACCTCGTCGTCCTTGTAGAGCGCACATTGTATTTGTGCCATAGCTCTGAAGGAGAAGGTAGCAGTCGACCTGCACCTCGTCGTCCTTGCAGAGCGCACATTGTATTTGTGTCGTAGCTCCGAAGGAGAAGGTAGCAGTCAACCTGCACCTCGTCGTCCTTGCGGATTAGAATGAATTTTATACTTAGGCGAGTACTGGACTGCAGCTAAGCCTCCGAGTGGGAGGATTCCTCTCCACTCGGCAGGATTTTGAAACACTTAGGTGAGTACTGGACTGCAGCTAAGCCCCCGAGTGGTAGGGTTGCTCCCCGCTCGGTAGGATTTTTAAACACTTAGGCGAGTACTGGACTGCGGCTAAGCCCCCTAGTGGGAGGGTTGCTCCCCGCTCGGTAGGATTTTTAAACACTTAGGCGAGTACTGGACTGCGGCTAAGCCCCCGAGTGGGAGGGTTGCTCCCC
>NC_041393.1:221823852-221833028 GCF_002162155.2 Triticum dicoccoides | reverse complement strand
AAATACTTAGGCGAAATAGAATCATAGCTAAGCCCCCGAGTGAGAGGCTTGCTCATCACTCGGTAGGATTTTTAAACAATTAGGCGAGTACTGGACTGCAGCTAAGCCCCCGAGTGAGAGGCAGACTCACCACTCGGTAGGATTTTTAAACACTTAGGCGAGTACTGGACTGCAGCTAAGCCCCCGAGTGAGAGGCTTGCTCACCACTCGGTCGGATATTTAAACACTTAGGCGAGTACTAGACTGCAGCTAAGCCCCCGAGTGAGAGTCTTTCTCTCCACTCGATAGGATTTTCAAATACTTAGGCGAAACAGATTCGCAGCTAAGCCCCCGAGTGAGAGGCTTGCTCATCACTCGGTAGGATTTTTTTTACAAACTTAGGCGAATCAGATTCGCAACTAAGCCACCAACTGGGGGATTTCTTACATGAACAAAAGCAACAACAATCACTGGGAAAATTATAACACTCTTGTCTTTGATAAACAAACTATAGGAGTACTTTTTATTACATCTCACCCGAGTGAGTAATTAAGTGTAAAAGGGGCGGAGCAGGTCCGCATTCCAAGCTCGTGGCTCATCAATCTAGCGACCGACATTGTACAGACGGTATGCTCCATTGTGGAGAACTTTGGTGACGATGAAGGGGCCTTCCCAAGTAGGGGCAAGTTTGTGTGGCTTCTGTTGATCCACTCGGAGGACCAAATCTCCTTCTTGGAAGGCTCGACTCTTCATGTTTCTAGCATGGAATCGACGCAAGTCCTGCTGATAGATGGTCGATCAGATCAAGGCCATCTCCCTTTCTTATTCAAGAAGGTCGACTGCGTCCTGCCGTGCTTGTTCTGCTTCATCTTCAGAGTAGAGCTCGACTCGGGGTGCGTTGTGAAGCAGGTCACTCGGCAGAACTGCTTCAGCTCCATAGACCAGAAAGAATGGAGTTCTCCGAGTCGACCAATTAAATGTAGTCCTCAATCCCCAAAGAACTGATGGAAGTTCATCGACCCACGCGCTTGCTGCGTGTTTGAGATCACGCATCAACCGGGGTTTCAGTCCTTTGAGAATTAGGCCATTTGCTCTTTCTCCTTGTCCATTCGACTGGGGGTGAGCGACGGAAGCGTAGTCGACTCGTGTGCCTTGAGAAGCGCAAAAGGCTTTGAATTGGTCAGAATCGAAGTTTGACCCACTATCAGTGATGATGCTGTGCGGAACTCCATATCTGATATCAACTCTCTGATGAAGCTGATTGCAGTGCTGACATCGAGATTCTTGATGGGCTTGGCTTCGATCCACGTAGTGAACTTGTCGACTGCCACCAGTACATGGGTGAAGCCGCTCCTGCCAGTCCTCAGTGGTCCAACCATATCTAATCCCCAGACAGCGAAGGGCCAGACGAGTGGAATGGTCTTCAAGGCTGAGGCGGGCTTGTGCGACATATTGGAGTAGAACTGACATCCTTCACACTTGTCAACTATCTCTTTCGCCATTTCATTTGCTCTGGGCCAGTAAAAACCCGCTCGGTATGCTTTAGCCACAATAGTCCGAGAGGACGCATGGTGACCACAGGTCCCCGAGTGGATATCGTCACGAATTATCCGACCCTCTTCTGGCGTTATACATTTCTGGCTGGCTCCAGTCGTGCTCTCTCTGTACAACTGTCCCTTCATCACAGTAAAGGCCTTGGATCGATGGACGATCTGTCGAGCCTCTTCTTCATTCTCTTGGAGCTCTTTCCTTAGGATATACGTGATGTACGGCACTGTCCAGTCAGGAGTGATAACCAAAACTTCCATGATTAGGTCGACCACGGCTGGGACCTCAACTTCAGTCGGATCTGTGGCACTTTTCGGCTGCGGGGCTTCTTCAGTGAAAGGGTCCTCTTGAACTGACGGTGCATGGATATGTTCCAGAAACACACCACTGGGAATGGCCTCTCTCTTGGAACCTATTTTTGCCAAATCATCAGCCGCTTGATTTTTCAGTCGGGGTATATGATGAAGCTCTAACCCCTCGAATTTCTTCTCCAGCTTTCTTACTGCATTGCAGTAACCAGTCATGGCTGGGCTTCTGACGTCCCACTCCTTCATCACTTGGTTAACCACCAAATCTGAGTCGCCATAGACCATGAGGTGACGGACGCCGAGTGAAATGGCCATACGCAACCCATACAGAAGTGCTTCGTATTCTGCTTCGTTGTTGGAGGAATCAAAGTGAATCTGGAGTATATATCTGAGCTTATCTCCTCGGGGGTAAACTAACACTACCCCAGCACCAAAACCATTAAGCATCTTAGAGCCGTCAAAGAACATGGTCCAGTGCTCCGAGTGAACTTGAGTCGGCAGTTGTTGTTCAGTCCACTCGGTGAGGAAATCTGCTATTGCTTGGGACTTGATAGCTTTCTTTGCCTCAAATCTGATATCCACGGGAAGGAGTTCAATCGCCCATTTTGCCACTCGACCAGTTGCATCTCTGTTGTGCAGAATCTCTGACAATGGGGCGTGGCTAACGACTGTGATGGTATGGTCAGAGAAATAATGAGCAACTTTCTTCGTGGTCATATAAATCCCATATACAAGCTTCTGATAATGAGGGTATCTTTGCTTTGATGGGGTCAGAACTTCAGAAATATAATATACTGGGCGCTGAACTTTAAAGGCTTTTCCTTCTTCTTCCTGCTCGACCGTAAGTACTGTATTGACGACTTGTCCTGTGGCTGCAATGTAAAGCAGCAAAGGCTCTTTGCTGATCGGGGCAGCAAGCACCGGCTGGGTGGAAAGCAGGGCTTTTAACTCTGCAAACGCTGCATCAGCTTCAGGAGTCGACTCGAACTTGTCTGACTTCTTCATCAGTCGGTAAAGAGGCAATGCCTTTTCACCGAGACGAGAGATGAATCGACTTAAAGCGGCCAAGCAACCAGTAAGCTTCTGAACATTGTGCACACGCACAGGTCGTTTCATTCGGAGTATAGTGCCCACTTTCTCTGGATTTGCGTCAATTCCTTGTTCGGAAACGAGAAAACCGAGTAGTTTTCCACCAAGAACTCCGAATGTGCACTTTGATGGATTAAGCTTGATATCATACCTCCTGAGGTTGGCAAATGATTCAGCAAGGTCAGTCAGCAGGTCGGAACCTTTCTGTGACTTAACCACAATGTCATCCATGTACGCCTCCACATTCCGACTGATTTGAGTGAGCAAACACTTCTAAATCATCCTCATGAACGTGGCTCCAGCATTCTTGAGGCCTAATGGCATGGTGACATAACAGAAGCACCCGAATGGGGTGATGAAAGCTATTTTGATCTCATCGGGTCCATACAGACGGATCTGATGGTACCCGGAATAGGCGTCTAAGAAAGACAGTCGCTCACATCCCGCAGTCGAGTCGACTATTTGGTCGATGTGGGGGAGAGGAAAATGATCTTTCGGGCAGGCCCGGTTGATATGTTTAAAGTCAATGCACATGCTAAGTGACTTGTCCTTCTTGGGGACCATCACTACAGGAAACATGAGATTTGCCGTCAGTACTGCTCTTTGCCGTCAGCATTTCGTTGGGACAGACGGGAAAGACTAATTTTGCTGACAGCTGCTGACAGCAAAGAAAAATGATGGCAAAATTATACTTTGCCGTCTGTAAAAAAATCACAGACGGCAAAGATAAAAGAAACGCAGACGGCAAAGTCTTTGCCATCTATGTTTTTTTTACAAACGGCAAAGTGAGCTCTTTGCCGTCTATAAATAAAAACACAGACGGCAAAGAGAAAACACAGCACACAGATTGCTCCCACGGATCCATGATGTGGCATCATCATCCACCACAAATGTACAGCCCACTCCCACCACCCTCTCTCTCCCTACAGCTCACCATGCCCCACCCAAGCCCCATCCCATCTTATCCACCCGCAACCCATCCTCCCAGAAATCACGCTCAAGCACACACATGCACAGGAAAATATCTCTCTCGTTACTAAAAAAAGAAAATAAAACCTCTCTCCCTCTCCCGATTGCTCTCAGATCCAATGCCCTTCTCGGTTGCGTCTCCGATCTGGCCGGCCGGCCGGCCAACATTCCCGGCCACCCAGCCGCCTGCACCATCCCTTCCCTTCCCGACTCCCCATGCTCCTGTTCTTCCTCAACACAAACGGAGCAGCCTCCCTCGCCATGCTCTTTCTCTGCGCCATGGAGTTCCGCCACTGGGCGGGCGCCGTCCTCAATGCCACATGCCGCCGCTGGCCCAAGATGGAGTGCATCAACAGCGGCACCCACCCCATCCGCTGCTCTCCCGGGCCACGCACGTCGCGGGGGCGCCCGCCCCCTCCTCCAGCCACCTCCCGCTCGTCCTGGAGGAGATCACCTAGCGGGAATGCGTGATGCGTTCGTCAGCGCTCCTCCTCCTCTCTCCCTTCCCGTGCTCTCCTCTGCAGCGAATGGCCTCAAGCTTGCCGTTGCTGCTCGTCCTCTCTCCCATGGCCGCCTGCCTCGCGCCGCCGTCCGCTCATGCTCTTGGCCCCAACCAGTCGAGACGCGTCCATGCACGAACCACCAGGAGGCCACCCTGCCATGGGCGCCCCCGCTCGAGCTCTTCCTGCCGCCGCCACTAGAGTTCTTTGCCGCCACGTCACCGCTCACCGCCACGACGCGCCGAACTCCAGCCACGAGAGTTTCTCAGGTCACCGAACGAACAGGAAGAACAGCAAACTCGAAAACAAAAAAGAAAGAACAACAGTAGGATTAGGGCCCCACGTCATTTTTTTAATAAACAAAAATTCATTGCCGTCTGTTATTTATCAGCCTAACGGCAAAGAGCTAGTCAGCCTGACGGCAAAGATGCTATTCTTTGCCGTCTGTTATTCTTTTGGCTGACAGCAAAGTAAGCGATTGGCTGACGACAAAGTCTTTGCTGTCAGTGCGATGCATTGCAGATGGCAAAGCAGCCTTTGCCGCCATCCTCTTTGCCGTCTATCATTGCCGTCAACCGGCTGACGGCAAACTCTTTGTCGTCTGTATTTCGCTCTTTGCCGTATGTATTCGCCAGACGGCAAACCACGTGATTCCTGTAGTGCATGACAACATTGGCGAGCCACTCGGAGTGGTAGATTTCTCGGATAAACTCTGCTGCTAAGAGCCGAGCCACCTCCTCGCGAATGGCCTTTCTTTTCTGGACGGCGGACCGTTGCAGATGTTCTTTGACAGGTTTTGCTTTTGAGTCGACCCGTAGACGGTGCTCAGCCAGCCCCCTGGGAACACCCGGCATGTCAGAAGGTTTCCATGCGAAGATGTCCCAGTTCTCACAGAGGAACTGGATGAGCGCTTCTTCCTATTTGGGGTCGAGCATTGTGGAGATATTAGTCGGAGCAGCACTGGGGTCGGTCTGGTGAATGTGAACCAGCTTTGTCTCACCGGACGACTGAAACGCTGATTCCGTAGCGGGCTTCTTAGCTCGCAACAAATCACTCGAGTCTGCATTTTTCTGTTGTTCCTGCCACTCTTCTGCTACCATCTGAGCATCGGCGATCTTTGAGCCTTTCTGAAAGAACTCTTCCGCCTTCTTCCGATTGCCAGTAACAGTGATCACACCTTTAGGGCCAGGCATCTTCAATTTGAGGTACACGTAACATTGTTGAGCCACAAAACGTGCATAAGCTGGCCTGCCCAAAATAGCATGATAGGCACTCTGGAAATCCACAACTTCAAATATCAACTTTTCTTTGCGGAAATTTTTTGGAATCACCGAAAACCACATCAAGAGCAATCTGGCCGAGTGACGTAGACTTCTTGCCAGGAATGACTCCATAGAAACTCATGTTGCTGGTACTTAGCCTGGACATCGGAATGCCCATCCCTTTCAGTGCCTCTGCGTACAGTATATTCAAGCTACTGCCACCATCCATCAACACTTTAGTCAGTCGAGTGCCTTCGACGACTGGGTCGACCACCAGAGCTTGCCTCCCAGGGGTGGCTATGTGTGTCGGGTGATCAGACTGGTCGAATGTGATGGTAGTCTGAGACCATTTCAGATAATTGGGTGTTGTCGGAGCAACCATATTCACTTCTCGGTTGATAACTTTCAGTCAACTTTTGCTTTCAACGTCAGCAAAAATCATCATCACTATCCTCTTTGTCATCAACTTTGTCCGACTCCTTTTCCTTGTCCTTGGGTTGTTTCCCCTTGAACTGCTGGATCAAGAGCCGACACTGTCGAGTGGTATGCTCTGGGTAAATGAAATTACCCTCCTCATCTTTCTTCGTGTGGATGTGGCACGGCAAATCCATCACGTTATTTCCTTCTTTATCCTTCACTTTCTTAGGGTTCCAAGGCCCTTTGGGCTTCCCTTTAAATTTTCCCTGAGTCACGGCCAAGGCTTATCCAGGAGCAGCTGGCTCGGCTTTCCGCTTCTGCTTCCGACTGGAGTTCCCTCCTTCGGATTCGTGGACGACTAATTTGTGCTTGCCACTCCGGAGCCGATCCTCTTCTTCACCATTGGCATACTTGGTGGCTATTTCCATCATTTGACTCAGAGACATGTCTCCAGTTCGACTGAATTTCAGGTTCAGCTCTCTGTACTTGACGCCTTCCTTGAAGGCACACACTGCCTGGTGATCAGACACATTCTCCACCGTGTGATGCAACGTGATCCATCTTTGGATGTAATCTCTCAAAGTTTCATTCGACTTCTGCACACGAGATTGAAGCTCTGTCAGTCCTGCTGGTCGCTTGCAAGTCCCTTCAAACATTCTGACGAACACTCTGGCAAGATCTTCCCAAGTGTAAATGCTGCTGGGTGCTAACTGATTCAACCATGGTCTGGCCGAACCTTCCAACATAAGAGGCAGATGTTTCATGGCCACCTCATCATTGTCGCCTCCAATCTGAACAGCCACTTGGTAGTCCTCAAGCCAAGTATCAGGCTTGGACTCACCAGTGAACTTACTGACTCCAGTCGCCAACCTGAAGTTGGGAGGAATCACCTCGGCCCTGATGGCTCTGCTGAAACACTCTGGTCCTGAGACATGCTCTCTGCTGCTGGTGGGTACATCCCTGTCGTGACCCTCTCGGTGAGCTCTGTTCCTATCGACCAGACCTTGAACGATAATGGATCTCGCATCAAAGCCTGGTTCCTTGTGGTCGACTGGAATCCTTCGCCCAACACTGTGTTGGCGTCTATCATCCTGCTGTCGAGGCACGTACGATCCACCCCTTGGGGGAGGGGTGGGCACTCGATGTCGATCATTGCGATCGATTCAGTGATCATACTGCTCATGGTTCTTGTACTGATCATGCCGGTCTCCACGCCCCTCACGCCTCGGGGGCGATCTGGGGCTGTGAGCCGACTGGACTGTATTCGCAGCTACGGATCTGCTGTGAATCCTGTTCCGCGACTGCGATACAGCTGAATTTTGATCTCCTGCTGCCCAGAGAAAATCTTTGATCTGCATCAAGCCTCTACCAGCCTGTGACTGGGAAGGCTGAATTGACTCTGCTATATGGGCCGCAGCTGCTAAATTCTGAATCGGAGTTCGGTATACCTGAGTCGGTGTGGAAAGAGTTGACGTCAACTGGAATCTGGAACTCGTTGTCGCGCACGCTTGTCGAGTGCTCGCTGAAGGTTCTCCAGTCGAGTGCGCTCAGCCAAGTTAGCCAAGCGTGCGTCCTCCAAGGCACGAGCCTCGGGAGTTTCTCCAACGATAGGAGTATGAAGCGCATCCATGTTCCGGCGGCGAAGTTCTTCCCTCTGCAGCGAATTGAGGGGCTCGGGGAGATACTCCTCATGGGCGTGCGACGGATCGCCTCCACCGTCGCCTCCGTCGGCGCCGGGAATGTCGGGGGGACCGTGTGGTCCATTGACCATTAGGACGTCCGCCGCTGGATCACTGCTGTCGCACACAGATGCAGTCTCTGTGGAGCCAGTCGACAGGTCGAACAGGCCGTTGAGAGATTCGTTGGGCTCGATTGCCGCGACTTGGGCGGTGGTCGACTGGCAGGCCATCGCGTGCCTCACCCACCGCTGAAGCCTCGACCGACCGGAGCGCTTGCGCCGATGGGAAGCAGGGAGGGAGGATGACACAAAGACCGGTCGTTACTGGGTCGACGGTTGCCGCAGGAGGATGCCGCGGATGCACGCATGAAATTGCGTCGCCCCGCGGATCGGGAGTGCGTCGATGTCGAGCGGAGCCTCCTGAAGCCACGCAGAGTCGTCGGCGACAAACGTGAGCGCGCCGAGACGGATCTCGCGACCCTCAACCAAAACTCCGCCTGAAACCATGATGAAGGAGATCGGAAAAGTCGCAACTTCTCCAATAAGTCGCTAAGACACCGGGCCCAAGGTGGGCGCCAACTGTCGTGGTTCTAAGTCTGACAGTAGTGTAGGGGGGTACTAATGGAGAGGCAAGATCCTCGCTATGGAGTAGTTGTATACGCAAGAGATTTTTACCAGTTCAGGCCCTTCTCGGAGAAAGTAACAACCCTACGTCTCGGAGCCCAGAGGCGGTCGACTGGATTATATGCGTATGAGTTACAGGGGTGCGAACCCTTTACACTGAGGAGGGGGGTGGCTTATATATAGTCCGCCAGGCCCCTCCGGCCCTCAGTTATGCAGGGTTTAAGATACATTAAGGTTGGGCGTTACTGGTAACTGTTGGGGAACGTTGCATAAAATAAAATATTTCCTACATTCACCAAGATCAATGTATGAGTTCATCTAGCAACGAGAGAGAAAGATGCATCTACATACCATTGTAGATCGCGCGTGTAAGCGTTCAAGAGAACGGGGTTGAGGGAGTCGTTCTCCTCATGATCCAAATCACCGGAGATCCTAGCGCCGAACGGACGGCACCTCCGAGTTCAACACACGTACGGTCAGCGTGACGTCTCCTCCTTCTTGATCCAGCAAGGGGGAAGGAGAGGTTGATGAAGATCCAGCAGCACGACGACATGGTGGTGGATGCAGCAGGGCTCCGGCAGGGCTTAGCCAAGCAACTACGGGAAGGAGAGGTGTAGCAGGGAGGGGAGGGAGGCGCCAGGGTGTTGGGTGCGGCTGCCCTCCCACCCCCCTCTTTATATAAGGACCCCAGGGGGGCGCCGGCCCTAGAGATGGGATCTCTAGGGGGGGGCGGCGGCCAAGGGGGGTGGAGTGCCCCCCAAGGCAAGTGGAGGCGCCCCCTCCCCTAGGGTTCCCAACCCTT
>NC_041393.1:221752262-221823642 GCF_002162155.2 Triticum dicoccoides | reverse complement strand
GGTGGACCCCCGGGACCCTTCCGGTGGTCCGGGTACAATACCGGTGGACCCTGAAACTTTCCCGGTGGCCGAAACTCGACTTCCCATATATAATTCTTTACCTCCGGACCATTTCGGAACTCCTTGTGACGTCCAGGATCTCATCCGGTACTCCAAACAACTTTCGGTTTGCTGCATACTCATATTCATACAACCGTAGCGTCACCGAACCTTAAGTGTGTAGACCCTACGGGTTCGGGAGACATGTAGTCATGACCGAGACGGCTCTCCGGTCAATAACCAATAGCGGGATCTGGATACCCATGTTGGCTCCCACATGCTCCTCAATGATCTCATCGGATCAACCACGATGTCGAGGATTCAAGATACCCCGTATACAATTCCCTTTGTCAAACGGTATTTTACTTGCCCGAGATTCGATCGTCGGTCTCCCAATACCTCGTTCAATCTCGTTACCGGCAAGTCACTTTACTCGTACCGTAATGCATGATCCCGTGACCAGACCCTTGGTCACTTTGAGCTCATTATGATGATGCACTACCAAGTGGGCCCAGTGATACCTCTCCGTAATACGGAGTGACAAATCCAGTCTTGATCCGTGTCAACTCAACAGACACTTTCGGAGATACCCGTAGTATACCTTTATATTCACCCAGTTATGTTGTGACGTTTGGTACACCCAAAGAACTCCTACGGTATCCGGGAGTTACATGATCTCATGGTCTAAGGAAGAGATACTTGACATTGAAAAAGCTCTAGCAAAACGAACTACACGATCTTGTGCTATGCTTAGGATTGGGTCTTGTCCATCACATCATTCTCCTAATGATGTGATCCCGTTATCAACGACATCCAATGTCCATAGTCAGGAAACCATGACTATCTGTTGATCAATGAGCTAGTCAACTAGAGGCTCACTAGGGACATGTTGTGGTCTAAGTATTCACACCTGTATTACGATTTCCAGATAATACAATTATAGCATGAATAAAAGACAACTATCATGAACAAAGAAATATAATAATAATCATTTTATTATTGCCTCTAGGGCATATTTCCAACAGTCTCCCACTTGCACTAGAGTCAATAATCTAGTTACATTGTGATGTATCGAACACCCATAGAGTTCTGGTGTTGATCATGTTTTGCTCGCGGAAGAGGTTTAGTCAATGGATCTGCGACATTTTCACGGATGGAGTTGAAACAACGCTTGATGTGCCTGGTCTTCTTGTGAAACCTGGGCTCCTTGGCAAGGGCAATAGCTCTAGTGTTGTCACAGAAGAGAGTGATTGGCCCCGACGCATTGGGTATGACTCCTAGGTCAGTGATGAACTCCTTCATCCATATTGCTTCATGCGCTGCCTCTGAGGCTGCCATGTACTCCGCTTCACATGTAGATCCCGCCACGACACTCTGCTTGCAACTGCACCAGCTTACTGCTCCACGATTCAACATATACACGTATCCGGTTTGTGACTTAGAGTCATCCAGATCTGTGTCGAAGCTAGCGTCGACGTAACCCTTTACGACGAGCTCTTCGTCACCTCCATAAACGAGAAACATGTCCTTTGTCCTTTTCAGGTACTTTAGGATATTCTTGACCGCTGTCCAGTGTTCCTTGCCGGGATTACTTTGGTACCTACCTACCAAACTTACGACAAGGTTTACATCTGGTCTTGTACATAGCATGGCATACATAATAGATCCTATGGCTGAGGCATAGGGGATGACACTCATCTCTTCTTTATCTTCTGCCGTGGTCGGGCATTGAGTCGAGCTCAATCTCACACCTTGCAATACATGCAAGAACCCTTTCTTGGACTGATCCATATTGAACTTCTTCAATATTTTATCAAGGTATGTGCTTTGTGAAAGACCTATGAGGCATCTCGATCTATCCCTATAGATCTTGATGCCTAATATGTAAGCAGCTTCTCCAAGGTCCTTCATTGAAAAACACTTATTCAAGTAGGCCTTAATGCTATCCAAAAGTTCTATATCATTTCCCATCAAAAGTATGTCATCCACATATAATATGAGAAATGCTACAGAGATCCCACTCACTTTCTTGTAAACGCAGGCTTCTCCATAAGTCTGCATAAACCCAAACGCTTTGATCATCTCATCAAAGCGAATGTTCCAACTCTGAGATGCTTGCACCAGCCCATAAATGGATCGCTGGAGCTTGCATACTTTGTTAGCATTCTTAGGATCGACAAAACCTTCCGGCTGCATCATATACAGCTCTTCCTTAAGATAGCCGTTAAGGAATGTCGTTTTGACGTCCATCTGCCATATCTCATAATTATAGTATGCGGCAATTGCTAACATGATTCGTATGGACTTCAGCTTCACTACGGGAGAGAAAGTCTCATCATAGTCAACCCCTTGAACTTGCCGATAACCCTTAGCGACAAGTCGAGCTTTATAGCTGGTAACATTACCATCCGCGTCCGTCTTCTTCTTAAAGATCCATTTGTTTTCTATAGCTCGCCGATCATCGGGCAAGTCAGTCAAAGTCCATACTTTGTTTTCATACATGGATTCTATCTCGGATTGCATGGATTCTAGCCATTTGTTGGAATCTGGGCCCACCATCACTTCTTCATAGTTCGAAGGTTCACCGTTGTCTAACAACATGATTTCCAGGACAGGGTTGCCATACCACTCTGGTGTGGAACATGTCCTTGTGGACCTACAAAGTTCAGTAGCAACTTGATCCGAAGTACCTTGATCATCATCATTAATTTCCTCTCCAGTCGGTGTAGGCACCACAGGAATACTTTCCTGAATTGCACTACTTTCCGGTTCAAGAGGTAGTACTTCATCGAGTTCTATTTTCCTCCCACTTACTCCTTTCGAGAGAAACTCCTTTTCTAGAAAGGATCCGTTCTTGGCAACAAAGATCTTGCCTTCGGATCTAAGGTAGAAGGTATACCCAATGGTTTCCTTGGGGTATCCTATGAAGACACATTTTTCCGACTTGGGTTCGATCTTTTTAGGTTGAAGTTTCTGGACATAAGCATCGCATCCCCAAACTTTTAGAAACGACAGCTTAGGTTTCTTCCCAAACCATAATTCATACGGTGTCGTCTCAACGGATTTAGACGGTGCCCTATTTAGAGTGAATGTAGCTGTCTCTAGAGCGTATCCCCAAAATGATAGCGGTAAATCGGTAAGAGACATCATAGATCGCACCATATCCAATAGAGTGCGATTATGACGTTCGGACACACCGTTACGCTGAGGTGTTCCAGGAGGCCTGAGTGGTGAAACAATTCCACATTTCCTTAAGTGCGTACCAAATTCGTGACTTAAATATTCTCCTCCACGATCTGATCGTAAGAATTTTATCTTTGGTCACGTTGATTCTCTACTTCATTCTGAAATTCCTTGAACTTTTCAAAGGTCTCAGACTTGTGTTTCATCAAGTAGACATAGCCATATCTACTTAAGTCATCAGTGAGAGTGAGAACATAACGATATCCTCCGCGAGCCTCAATGCTCATTGGACCACACACATCAGTATCTATGATTTCCAATAAGTTGGTTGCTCGCTCCATTGTTCCGGAGAACGAAGTCTTGGTCATTTTTCCCATGAGGCATGGTTCGCATGTGTCAAATGATTCATAATCGAGAGACTCTAAAAGTCCATCAGCATGGAGCTTCTTCATGCGCTTGACACCAATGTGACCAAGGCGGTAGTGCCACAAGTATGTGGGACTATCGTTATCAACTTTACATCTTTTGGTATTCACACTATGAATATGTGTGACATTACGTTCGAGATTCATTAAGAATAAACCATTGACCATCGGGGCATGACCATAAAACATATCTCTCATATAAATAGAACAACCATTATTCTCGGATTTAAATGAGTAGCCATCTCGCATTAAACAAGATCGAGATACAATGTTCATGCTCAAACTTGGGACTAAATAACAATTATTGAGGTTTAAAACTAATCCCATGGGTAAATGTAGAGGTAGCGTGCCGACGGCGATCACATCGACCTTGGAACCATTCCCGACGCGCATCATCACCTCGTCCTTCACCAGTCTCCGCTTATTCCGCAGCTCCTGCTGTGAGTTACAAATATGAGCAACGGCACCGGTATCAAATACCCAGGAGTTACTACGAGCACTGGTAAGGTACACATCAATTACATGTATATCACATATACCTTTAGTGTTGCCGGCCTTCTTGTCCGCTAAGTATTTGGGGCAGTTCCGCTTCCAGTGACCCTTCCCTTTGTAAAAAAACACTCAGTCTCAGGCTTGGGTCCATTCTTTGACTTCTCCCCGGAAACTGGCTTACCGGGCACGACAACATCTTTGCCGTCCTTCTTGAAGTTCTTCTTACCCTTGCCCTTCTTGAACTTAGTGGTTTTATTGACCATCCACACTTGATGTTCTTTCTTGATTTCAACCTCTGCTGACTTCAGCATTGAAAATACTTCAGGAATAGTCTTTACCATCCCCTGCGTGTTGTAGTTCATCACAAAGCTCTTGTAGCTCGGTGGGAGCGACTGAAGGATTCTGTCAATGACCGCCTCGTCCGGGAGGTTAATGTCCAGCTGGGACAGGCGGTTGGGAAACCCAGACATTTTGAGTATGTGCTCACTGACAGAACTATTTTCCTCCATCTTACAACTATAGAACTTGTTGGAAACTTCATATCTCTCGACCCGGGCATGAGCTTGAAAAACCATTTTCAGCTCCTCGAACATCTCATATGCTTCGTGTTGCTCAAAACGCTTTTGGAGCCCCGGTTCTAAGCTGTAAAGCATGCCGCACTGAACAGGGAGTAATCATCAGCACGTGACTGCCAAGCGTTCATAACGTCTTGGTTCTCTGGGATGGGTGCTTCACCTAGCGGTCCTTCTAGGACATATGCTTTCTTGGCAGCTATGAGGATGATCCTCAGGTTCCGGACCCAGTCTACATAGTTGCTGCCATCATCTTTCATCTTGGTTTTCTCTAGGAACGCGTTGAAGTTCATGTTGACATGAGCGTTGGCCATTTGATCTACAAGACATATTTTGCAAAGATTTTAGACTATGTTCATGATAATTAAGTTCATCTAATCAAATTATTTAATGAACTCCCACTCAGATTTGACATCCCTCTAGTCATCTAAGTGTTACACGATCTGAGTCGACTAGGCCGTGTCCGATCATCACGTGAGACGGACTAGTCATCATCGGTGAACATCTCCATGTTGACCGTATCTTCCATACGACTCATGTTCGACCTTTCGGTCTCTGTGTTCCGAGGCCATGTCTGTACATGCTAGGCTCGTCAAGTTAACCTAAGTGTTTTGCATGTGTAAAACTGTCTTACACCCGTTGTATCTGAACGTAGGAATCTATCACACCCGATCATCACGTGGTGCTTCGAAACGACGAACTTTAGCAACGATGCACAGTTAGGGGAAACACCTTCTTGAAATTATTATGAGGGATCATCTTATTTACTACCGCCGTTCTAAGTAAACAAGATGCATAAACATAATAAACATCACATGCAATTATATATAGTAGTGACATGATATGCCCAATATCATATAGCTGCTTTGATCTCCATCTTCGGGCTCCATGATCATCTTCGTCACCGGCATGACACCATGATCTCCATCATCATGATCTCCATCATCGTGTCTCCATGAAGTTGCTCGCCAACTATTAATTCTACTACTATGGCTAACGGTTTAGCAATAAAGTAAAGTAATTACATGGCGTTAAATCATTGACACGCAGGTCATACAATAATTAAGACAACTCCTATGGCTCCTGCCGGTTGTCATACTCATCGACATGCAAGTCGTGATTCCTATTACAAGAACATGATCTCATACATCACAATATATCATTCATCATTCATCACAACTTTTGGCCATATCACATCACATAGCAATTGCTGCAAAAACAAGTTAGACGTCCTCTAATTGTTGTTGCATCTTTTACGTGGCTGCAATTGGGTTCTAGCAAGAATGTTTTCTTACCTACGAATAACCACAATGTGATTTTGTCAACTTCTATTTACCCTTCATAAGGACCCTTTTCATCGAATCCGCTCCAACTAAAGTGGGAGAGATAGACACCCGCTAGCCACCTTATGCAACTAGTGCATGTCAGTCCGTGGAACCTGTCTCACGTAAGCGTACGTGTAAGGTCAGTCTGGGCCGCTTCATCCCACAATACCGCTGAAGCAAAATAAGACTAGTAGTGGCAAGCAAGTTGACAAGATCTACGCCCACAACAGATTTGTGTTCTACTCGTGCAATAGAGAACTACGCATAGACCTAGCTCTGATACCACTGTTGGGGAACGTTGCATAAAATAAAAAATTTCCTACGTTGACCAAGATCAATCTATGAGTTCATCTAGCAACGAGAGAGAGATGCATCTACATATCCTTGTAGATAGCGTACAGAAGCGTTCAAGAGAATGGGGTTGAGGGAGTCATTCTCGTCGTGATCCAAATCACCGGAGATCCTAGCGTCGAACGGACGGCACCTCCGCGTTCAACACACGTATGGTCAGCGTGACGTCTCCTCCTTCTTGATCCAGCAAGGGGGAAGGAGAGGATGATTAAGATCCAGCAGCACGACGATGTGGTGGTGGATGCAGCAGGGCTCCGGCAGGGCTTCACCAAGCAACTACGGGAGGGAGAGGTGTAGCAGGGAGGGGAGGGAGGCGCCAGGGTGTTGGGTGCGGCTGCCCTCCCACCCCCCTTATTATATAGGGACCCCATGGTGGGCACCGGCCCTAGAGATGGGATCTCTAGGGGGGCGGCGGCCAAGGGGGGTGGAGTGCCCCCCAAGGCAAGTGGAGGCGCCCCCTCCCCTAGGGTTCCCAACTCTAGGCGCAGAGGGCGGCCCAGGGGGGGCGCACCAGCCCACCAGGGGCTGGTTCCGCTCCCACTTCAGCCCATGGGGCCCTCCTGGATAGGTGGCCCCACCCGGTGGACCCCCGGGACCCTTCCGATGGTCCCGATACAATACCGGTGGACCCCGAAACTTTCCCGGTGGCCGAAACTCGACTTCCCATATATAATTCTTTACCTCCGGACCATTGCGGAACTCCTCGTGACGTCTGGGATCTCATCCGGGACTCCGAACAACTTCGGTTTGCTGCATACTCATATTCATACAACCCTAGCGTCACCGAACCTTAAGTGTGTAGACCCTACGGGTTCGGGAGACATGTAGTCATGACCGAGACGGCTCTCCAGTAAATAACCAACAGCGGGATCTGGACACCCATGTTGGCTCCCACATGCTCCTCGATGATCTCATCGGATGAACCACGATGTCGAGGATTCAAGCAACCCCGTATACAATTCCCTTTCTCAAACGGTATTTTACTTGCCCGAGATTCGATCGTCGGTATCCCAATACCTTGTTCAATCTCGTTACCAGCAAGTCACTTTACTCGTACCATAATGCATGATCCCATGACCAGACACTTGGTCACTTTGAGCTCATTATGATGATGCACTACCGAGTGGGCCCAATGATACCTCTCCATAATACGGAGTGACAAATCCCAGTATCGATCCGTGTCAACTCAACAGACACTTTCGGAGATACCCGTAGTATACCTTTATAGTCACCCAGTTACGTTGTGACGTTTGGTACACCCAAAGCACTCCTACGGTATCCAGGAGTTACACGATCTCATGGTCTAAGGAAGAGATACTTGACATTGCAAAAGCTCTAGCAAAACGAACTACACGATCTTGTGCTATGCTTAGGATTGGGTCTTGTCCATCACATCATTCTCCTAATGATGTGATCCCGTTATCAACGACATCCAATGTCCATAGTCAGGAAACCATGACTATCTGTTGATCAACGAGCTAGTCAACTAGAGGCTCACTAGGGACATGTTGTGGTCTAAGTATTCACACGTGTATTACGATTTCCGGATAATACAATTATAGCATGAATAAAAGACAACTATCATGAACAAAGAAATATAATAATATTCATTTTATTATTGCCTCTAGGGCATATTTCCAACAGTAACGCTATACATAAAGTGTTATGATGACCATAAAAGCTACTTAATTACCGACCGTTGGCATGCAGAGTGACTTTAGATCTCCTAGCCGTCGAGTGGTTGGCTTCATGGTCGAGTGGTTAGATTCATGGTCGAGTGGTTAGCTTCATGGTCGAGTGTCCTCGAGTCTGTCGAGTGGAACATCTCTGAGTCGATTGACAGGTGGCTTCTTCTAGAGTTGTCCTTGGGTAGGGTAGTTTGGACAGGTCCATGACCCTACCCTAGGCACATGGCTTCATCAATGCCATGTGTTTCGTCTGGACCCATATCATGCACCCCGAGCCAATCGAGCCAAAACATGCACCGCTAGCCTTCTCGATCCAAACAATGAGCTAGTGTCCACCATGCGCAGAGATGCTCAGGTGGACAGGTTTGCTAGCACTAGTGAATGACGTCGGATCTCGGTGTGCAATATGTGTAGCCGCGTGTCTCTTTGGCGTGCCTGGCATACCGAAGGGACTCGTCGAAGGTCCAACAAACCGTGGTGGGGTCAATGTTGGATGTATGGTGTGGGTTAACCTGACTAACGGTGCAACGTTTGAGTTTAGGTGTCTAGGTTTGCATGGCTGGGGGGCTAGATGGCTAATGAGTGTGCATGCGTCATCTGTACATTGTCAAGGTTGAATGGTGGTTGTCTACGTGGCCATGCGTGCATGCATGGTGTGGGTCCAGTTTGCGTGTGGTGCACGGGATGTGCCTTGGTGGGTAGGGCCCACAACTTGCAGCACAGAGTTCTGAAGCAGATGAAGGGGCAGGCCCCGGTCTTCGTCCACAAGCAGGACTTGTTCCCTCTCGATGGCTAGCTCCGAGATGCATTTTGGTCCTGTTTACACACAACCTATGTGAAGGCTTATGCGTGCCGCTCTCGATGTTCGACCACACCCACAACGCAAAAGGTCCCAAGAAATTTGGATCCCTCATGAATTTGCATGGATTATAGTGGCGACCCGGCATTTTTTGCCCTTAACAATGGCTCTGAGGCGGCCCTGCCCGTTGGTCGCACATGGCACATATATGGACCAGAAATTAGCATGGAACTGTCACCCCCAATCCCTGCTGTGATTTCATGTGGCCGCGGTATAGATCCTGAATTTCCAAGGATACTGCCCTAGAAATGCAGCAAATGTCCCGAATATGGCAAGTGCGGGCTCCGAGAAAGGCCGGGACCTTGCATGCGCTTTTGGATTGTTCTCCGTTGACCCGAGAGAGAGCATCGACGAAAATCGAGGAGCGGGCCCGCATTCATTGTTCAAATGGGACACGTTACCTCAAGGTAGCTAGATCCAAACCATGCACCCCCGCCGTCTAGACCCACGTGGTGCACCACTTAGACACTAGACCCACATCACTTACGCCGGCCCCCAAGCCAACCATTCCCCGTGTAGACTCATATGCCGCACCCCGCAAAATAGCTTAGCACAAGACTTCCATCCCGATTTCCACAACATGCACCACTACACGCAAGTGTCCAAAAAATGGACTATTGCCTTATCAACATTTTTTTTGCCAAAACAAGTAAGTTGTTTTTAAATTGCTTGAAAATAGCAAGGTTTCTGTTAAATTATAATTTCATTAATTACACAGTATAACGTGCATTTTTTTGTCCCTCAAAAAGGGGTGCATTCCTTTTTGTAAACCCACAAAATTACTTCCTTTCCCTCGAAAAAATGAATCCTTCTTCACCCTATCACGATAACGTTCACGGTGGCCTCGCCGTATTATCTAGGAGTGGTCGATCCAATCTCCCCACGGGGGACAACTTCCACGCACTATCTATCTTGGTTGGTTGCAACCATCTCGCCATCACGGTTTTTTATGGGAAAATCACATTCTTTTGTTTTTCCTTCCAAAGATATGTGGCGAAAAAACATGGAACAAAAATTGTAGAAGGCATGGTGGGATACGTGCACATGTTGTATTTTTGTACTAGAAGTGCACTTGTTGGCAAGTTGCATGTGCACGTGTCATGTTTCATTTTTTATTAAAAATTATGTAGTACACCTTTACATAGACGCTTGAATTATTGTTTTCGTATGTTAATAATTCCTAAATATTGAAATTTAGCATGCACATAACACATGGCTTCCAAGCTTCGTCAGCGACCGCTTGGATTCGTCTGGTATATGCCCGCTGTCTGGTATTGGCCAGGGGAATGTGGATCCATGCGATGCCATGCGTTTCATCTGGACCCATGTCATGCACCTCCAGCCAATCAGGCCGACATCATGTGCCGCTAGGCTTCTCGATTCTAACCATGCGCTAGTGTCCACCATGGATAGAGATGCTCAGGTGCACAGGTTTGCTGGCACTAGTGAATGATGTTGTATCTTGGTGTGCAATATGTGTAGTCGCGTGTTGCTTTGACATACCTGGCATGCCGAGGGAAGGGACTCATGTCGGAGGTCCAACGAACCGAGGTGGGGTCAATAATGGATGGATGGTGTGGGTGAACCTCGCAAACGGTGCACGGTTTGAGTTAAGCTGGCTAGGTGTGCATGGCTAGGGGCTGGATGGCTAATGAGCACGCATGCGTCTTGTGTACATTGTCAAGGTTGACTGGTGAGTGTCTACTTGGCCACGTGTGCATGCATGGTGTGGGTCCAGTTAGCGTGCGGCACACGGGACGAGCCTTGGTTGCTAGGGTCCACATCTTGCGGCACAGAGTTCTGAAGCAGATGAAGGGGCAGGCCCCGCACACCGTTCATAGGCCAGACTCGTTTCCTCTCAATGGACAATGGCTCCGAGGCGGCCCTTCTCTTTGGTGGCACATGGCCCATATATATGGACCAAAGAGCTTAGCATGTGATTGTTACCCCATTCCCTGCTATGCTTTCATGTGGCCACGTTATAGATCGTGAATTCCCGATGATACTACCCTAGAAATGCGGCAACTATCCCGAATATGGCACGCGGGACCCAAGAAAGGCCGGGACCTAGCATGCGCGTTTGGATTGTTCTCCGCTGACCCGAGAGAAAGCACCGATGAAAACGGAGGAACGGGCCCGCACTCAGTGCACAAACCGGATGTGTTACCTCAATGTAGCTAGATCCAAACCATGCACCCTGGTCGTCTAGACTCACGTGGCGCACCACTTACGCAGTAGACCCACACCACTTACACCGGTCCCCAAGCCAAGCATTCCCCTCGGGTAGACTCATATGTCGCACACCACAAAATAGAATTAGCTCAAGACTTTCACCCCGATTCACCAGGTTACTACCTTGTGCACCCCTAGCCAGCATGATACACTGCATGCAGAGCCACCTGGGCCCACAGCATGCACCATTACACGTACGTGTCCACAAAACGAACTAACCCATAATCAACTTTTTTTTGCCAAAACAATTTAGTTATTTTTATAATGGCTTGAAAATAGTAAGGTTTTCGTTAAATAATAATTTCCTTAATTACAATAAGGTCCATTTTGTAACCACACAAAATTCCTACCTTCCGTCGAAAAAAAGAATTCTTCGCATATGTGCACGCATGCAACGTAGGCTGAAGCGGACGCATGCATGCAACCGCATGCAACGTAGGCTCGCTCGGGCGCATGCAACAGCGGCGGAAAACGCTCGGTCCAACGGGTGGGCTTCTTTACACAGCCCAACGACACGCATGCATGGCATCCCACCCTCGAGCACAGAAAAAAACAGGCGCAGAAAAAAAACGTAAGTATTATATGATTTATCGATGCGAAAGCCCTAGATAATCCTTACAACGTCAAAAAGCTAATAACTTGGCAATGATGCTAGTCATGTTGGTACAAGGTTGTTGGTCCACTTCAAGGATGTCGACAAAAACATGCTTCGAGACGGACCCTTCCCGTCCCGAAAGGCCTCCCATGAAGCAGGTTCAGAATGACACCAAATTTTGCCAGGATGTAAGTCCAATGAGATTAACACTTGTTCATGTTGGCCAATGTGGCACTGACCGTCGAAGGAGATAAAGATTGATACTTGTTCATGTGGGCCCATATTTTTTTACATTTGGTGTCGATAGAACACAAAAAACAAACATGACTATATGCTTTTAGGTCTTCACCCTCCCCAATTTGTTGGCCAACTCAGCAGGTTTTGCCTTAAGATGCCACCTCTTTCTGTAAGCTGCAATTGCTGTGGTTTTGGAATGCTGGTTCTCTTTCTTGTAGAACAGGCATTTACAGCGACCGTTACGCCCGTACACAATGTTTGCAGCCATGAGCCACTTGAAGATTTTCTTTCTGAAAGCTTCCCTCAGCTGTAGATAGTTCTCCCATTCTTCCAAATCTGCAATCTGGTATTAGAAGAAAAAAATCTCATGCCAGCGAATTGTACATTATATCAAAGGCAGGCATAAATGGATTGTTTTTTCTTTGTATTGGTTTCCTAAAACTTTGGTTATATGAAAGACAGGCATAAAATGGAATACAAATGATCCATTCATCTAAATTTGCAAACCCTAGGACTGATAACCGTACGATTAATCAAAAAAAGGCGAACAATACGATTGTCTATACGAATAGTGAGGAATAACAAGAGAGCAATTTCTAGGGTTAACCTCGAGTAGGCAAATTCTAGGGTTAATATCTGTAGACACTAAATGATTCACCGTCGTTGGTTCTGTGTTGGACCAGCTGCGGCTGCGAATCGGCGGCGACGACGTCCTTGTTGACCAGTTCCTTCATGGGGTCCACATCCGCCGCACGGAGCACACCAACCACGCCCCTCCCCCGGTAGGTAGGATCATCCTTGCTGGCATGAATGTGGGCTTTTTGGCGGTGGCGAGTAGTGGGCAGCGATGAAGACGTGGGTGGATAGGCAGAGGCGATCGAACGCTGGAGGCGGGAGCGAGATTTGGAGAGTGAAAATTCAATTTGTTTGGCAGAGAGAGGTCAAGGCTGCGCACAATTCGTCACTTTTGAAATTTAGGTAGAAACATGCACGTATATGGCATCATGCACACCCGGAGATTTGCCCGAACCAACTAATCAACCAACCAAGCAAAAGAAAAAGTGCACAATGTCGGTCCACAAACGTGGCAACATAAACCAAACACCAAAATAGTGTGTTAAAAAACAGCAAAATAGGAGGGACATTTTTTTTGTTTTGCGCAGTACTACTAAATACTAGAAGGGAGAACTACTAAAAAAATACTACTAGAAGGGACAGTTGGCACATTTAATTTCACATGGCATCTAGCTTTTTTGTTCATCGCTAGCTATGTTGTACCGATTAGGTAAAATGAATGGATAATTATAAAACCCTAGCTATTGTCAAGGTTTATCGGTGTGTGTCTACGTGGCCAAGTGTGCTTGCACGGTGTGGGTCCTGGTGAGTGTGATGCATGGGATGGGCCTTTGTGGTTAGGGCCCACATGAAGCGGCACCGAATGTTGAGGAAAGTGAAGGAACGAGTCCCACACACCGTCTGCATGCCGGACTTGTTCCCTCCGATTGGCTAGATCCAAGATGCGATATGGCCTCGTTTACACTTACCTCGCATGAGGGTTTATGCATGCCCCTCTCGGTGTTTGACCATACCCTTCATGGGTCATATGATGAGACCACGCCAGGCCCCGTGATGCACAGCCTAGGCACAAAGCGGACGCGTTACCTCTCGGTAGCTAGATCCAAACCATGCACCCCCACTGTTTAGACCCAAGTGGAGTAGCACCTAGACACATGACCCGCGACACTTGTGCCAGCCCCCGAACCATGCATCCCCGCTGTGTAGACTCATATGTGGCCATGTGAGCATGCATGTTGTGGTTCCAACTGAGTGCGATGCATGGGGAAGTCCTTGGTTACTAGCTCTAACATCACGCGGCAACGAGATTTGAGGCAAATGAAGGAACGACCCCCGCACTCCCTTCACAGGAAGGACGCATTCCCACTCTGTGGCCTGATCTAGCATGGGATATGGCCCCAGTTGCCCACAGCCTACGTGAGGGCCTACGCATGCCACTCTCGATGTTTTACCACACCCTCTAGGGGCCGTATGATTACACTTGCGCTAGGTCCCGTGAATTTTGGCCCCTCAATAATTTGCATGGATTATAACGGCAGCTGATGAGCATCATAGCCTAGAGAACAGCGTCGAGGCCACCCCTCCCTTTGGTAGCATATGGTGCATATATGGACCAAAGAGCTTAACATGGGGCTTTCATCCCAATCCTTGCTATGATTTCATGTGGCCGCCGTAGATCTTGAACTTTTGATGCTACAACTCTAGAAATGCGGTAAATGTCCTAAATATGGGAGGGAGGGGGGGGGGAGGCCACGCAATAAACTATCCCCATAATTTTATGTTTGCTTTATCTGGCAAGACAAACAAGTTTTTTAAAATAAGGATTTTTAGCATGTTTTAATAAGGATTTTATAATTTCACATTATAAGGTGCTTATTTTTTCCTAAAACAAAGGTGTTGTAAACGCACAAAGCTCCACATTGAGCCTCTCACCATCACGTTCACGTTGAACTCACCCTAAAATGAAGGAGAGGTAGATCGAATCTCCCCACGGGGGGCAACCTCCACCTAGTAGCTAAATATGGTTAGTTGAGAATTTCTCCCCAAGTTGTTTTTTGAGGCAAAATCACATTCTTTTTTTCCTCCAATTTTGTGGAGAAATACATGGAAGAAAAATCATGGGAGGCACGGTGGAACGAGTGCACCTATTTTTCCCCTCCAAAAGTGCACTAGTTGCCATATTACATGTGGACATGTCACCTGTACAAACAATTGAATTGTTGTTTTTATTTTGTTAACAATTCCTAAATATTGAATTTCAGAATGCACCTACCCAATGTCAGTTAGGTCAAATTTGTTTTATAAAGCTCTGCCAGCGACCATGCAGATTCTTGTACCATGCACGTGCTGCTCCGGGCCTCTGGCGTCCGATACCGGACAGGGGAATCTAGATGTGATGCAATACAATTCATGTTGACCCATATCATGCACCCTTAGCCAATCAGGCCGACAACATGCACTGCTAGCCACCTCGATCTAGACCATGCGGTAGTGTCCATGATGGGAAAAGATACTCAATTGGACATGTTTGCTGGCACTAGTGCATGATGCCCAATCTCGGTGTGCAAGACGGGTAGCCGTGTGTCGCTTTGACATGCTTGGCTTATGGAGGGAGGGACTCATTGGAGAACTAACGAACCGAGGTGGGGTCGAGGGTGGATGGATGGTGTGGGTCAACTTGGATAAAGGGGAACAGTTTGAGGCCATTTGAACAATTTATGCCATGGCTATGGTCATGAACTACCTCACTTGCCTTACCACGAAATTTTTCTTAAGGGGACAGTGTAAACCTAAAATTTTTCAGTTTTTTTGGATATCCTGTTTGTTACATTTATGGCACCGTGTACAACAAATTTGGGGTTATTTTGGAGATGGTAAAAAAATCACTTTATTACAGATGGACCGTTTGGTCTCACTTAAGCGATTTTTTCTAACAAGGTGGTTTTCTCGACCACATCCAAATCACCTGAAATTTTGTACACATGATCTTTTCATAAACATAGACAAAATTTGAATGGTTTCCATTTTTTAGAATTTTATATAATTTATAGTGGCTCAGTGAAACTCAGGTACATACCTCTGACATTACCTTAAGGGGACAGTGTAAACTTCATTATTGCTGAATTTTCTTTGATAATCATGTTTATTACATGGATTTTTTTAGAACTGTTTATTACATGGATGTGACTGTGTAAATTTTTTTGGGTGATTTGGAAAAGAAAAAGCCCACCATCTAACAGGAGATATCAAACCCCACGGCATGCATACGACTAGAAAGCCAACCACATGGGCTAGGATGCAGGCCCGTGGGATGTTGATTTCTCCTACTAGTAGGCCCCACAAGGCATACACAGAACTGGATAAGGAACATGTTGTTTCAGTGAGAGAGGCTCATGCAATTGGTCTCTCAGCCGCATCTTTAAGTAGGTGTGTGCGCGTCTCGCTTGGCGAGGTGGGACTAAACTCCTACCACCCGTCAGTTGTGCCCGGTGCGTCTCAGCGTTGGCCCAAATTTTGTTGGGCTGTCCCAGGAGAACCTCACCCGCGTGCTGGACCACGCATCCCTATAGATGGTTGGGCTGGCCCATCATGTATGCATATCCTTTTTTTTCACATATTCTCTTTCATTTATTATTATACAGTTGTAAAACAAAGGTTGTTGTAAACGCACAAAACTCCTTCTTCAGCCTCTCACCATCACGTTCACGTTGAACTCACCCTAAAATCAAGGAGAGGTAGATCGAATCTCCCCACGGGGGACAACCTCCACGGACTAGCTAATTATGGTTACTTCAGATTTTCTTCCCAAGTCATTTTTTGAGGGGAAAATACATTTTTCTTTTTTCCTCCAATATTTGTGGCGAAATACATGGAACAAAAATCGTGGGAGGCATGGGGGCTACCTGTTTTTCCCCCTCCGAAAGTGCAATTGTTGCCAAAATGCATGTGAACGTGTCATATTCCATATTATCCTTCAAACATGTTGTGCACCTGTACAAACAATTGAATTGTCGTTTTTATTTTGTTATCAATTTCTAAATCTTGAATTTCAGCATGCACCTATCCCATGGCGTCTCATCCAAGCTCCCACATCAACCGCACAGATTCTTCTACCATGCGTGTGTGCTGCTTCGGCGTCGGGTACAAGAGAGGGGAATCTTGATCCGATGCGATGCGATTCATGTCTACCCATAGCATGCACCTCTAGGCAACCGGGCCGACAACATGCACCGCTAGCCGTCTCGATCCAGACCATGGGCAAAGATGCTCAGCTTGACATGTTTGTTGGCACTAGTGCATGATGCGCCAATCTCGATGTGCAAGACGTGTAGCCATGTGTCGTTTTAACATGCTTGGCATACCGAGGGAAGGGACTCGTCGGAGATCCAACGAACCGAGGTGGGGTCAAGGGTGGATGGATGGTGTGGGTCAACTTGGCTAAAGGTTTACGGTGGGTGTCTACATGGCCAAGTGTGCATGCATGGTGTGAATCCAGCTGTGTGTGGTACACTGGACAGGCCTTTTTGGATAGGGCCCACATGAAGCGGCACCGTATTTTGAGGAAAATGAAGGAATAGGCCCCGCACTCTGTCCGCATGCCGAACTCATTCCCTCCATTGGCTAGATCCAGCATGCGATATGGCATCGTTTCCACATAGCCCGCATTTGGCCTTATGCGTGCCGCTCTCTGTGTTTGATCACACCCTTCATGGGTCATACTATGAGACCACACCAGGCCCCGTGAACCACCGCCTAGGCACAAACCAGACGCGTTACCCATTGGTAGCTAGATCCAAACCATATGCACCCCCACCGTCTAGACCCACGTGTGGAGCATCACATAGACGTTTAGACTCATATGTGGACATGCACCCTCTTGGTAGACGTTTAGACTCATGTGTTACCTCTCGGTAGCTAGATCCAAACTGGACTCACACCACTTACCCAGTCCCCGAACCATGCATCCCCGCCGTTCAGACTCATACATGGACATGTGTGCATGCATGTTGTGGGTCCAGTGGAGTGCGATGCACGAGACATGCCTTGGTTACTAGGTCTAACATCACGTGGCATCGAGATTTGAGGCAAATGAAGGAACGTGCCCCGCACTCCTTTCACAGGCCGAACACATTCTCTCTCGATGGCTTGATCCGACATGCGATATGGCCCTGTTTGCACACAGCCAATGTGAGGGCCGATGCATGCCGCTCTCGATGTTTTACCACACCCTCTAGGGGTTGTATGATGACACCACGCTAGGTCCCGTGAATTTTTAGCCCCTCACGAATTTGCATTGATTATAACGACAGGGCATCATAGCCCTAGAGAACGGTATCGAGGCCACGCCTCTCGTTGGTAGCATATGGCACATATATGGACCAAAGAGCTTAACATGTGGCACTCATCCCATTCCCTGCTACGATTTCATGTGGCCGCGTAAGATCTTGAACTTTCGAGGTTACAACCATAGAAATTCGGTAAATGGCCCGAATATGTGAGGAAGGGAGGGGGGTGGGGGCTAGAAAGGCCACTCAATTACCTACCCCCATTATTGAAGTTTATTTTTTCTGGAAAGAAACATTTTTTTATAAATAAGGAATTTTTAGCACTTACTAATAACGATTTTATAATTTGACATTGTAAGGTGCATTTTTTTCTCTAAAACAAAGGTGTTGTAAACGCACAAAACTCCTCCTTGAGCCTCTTACCATCACATTCACGTTGAACTCACCCAAAAAGGATTTCCCTATTGTTTACGATTTTCCTTTGTTTTTGTTTTTTAGACAAAAGGATTTTCCTTTGTGTTTTTTTATTAGTAACATAGGGTTTTACTTTGAGACAGGTAAGCGGCCTGTGGGCCTGTTTGGTTGTTTCTTTACGAACTGGACCCATGAGACGTTATCTTCTGTGCTTGACACGGTCATCAAATGATGCATGTGGGCTGAGCCATTCCCATCCCAAGTGGTGGCCCGATAAGGCCTGGATAGGGTCTATGTCATCACCCCCATCGCCCACACGCCCCCGCCCCCCTCATCCCCACCCTCCCCACAAACCACCCCGCCGCGACCCAGCCGCCGACTCGCCTGGCCGTTCTCGACGGTTGGAGCAGAAGAGCGGGGAGTGAGATTGGGAGGCCGCCAGTAAGCACCTAGCGACTACTGGCGACTAGGTGAAGTGAGAAACCCTAACTTGTAATCTTCGACTTCTTTGTTCCTTGTTGTGTTCCCGTTTTGGGAGTTGGATATGGTTTTCAAAGTTGGAGATTAAATAGTTAGGATTTTCAATCATAGGTTAGATGGAAGGCGATGCAGAGATTGAAGGAAGTTTTCTACATCGGTACCTTGCTCGATATATTTTTCCTAGGGTTTTGGTATTCCAGGATTCTCATAACAGTGAGCAAGTGCAGATGCATAGCACAATAGCAGCAAATATCAGCAAACCGTTCTTTAAAAACTTAGAAAATTTTTGGCATTCTGTAGTGGCGAATCGAGGAAGAAACTGGAGGGTGGGTGTCGGTGTCAAAACCGGCGGATCTCGGGTAGGGGGTCCCGAACTGTGCGTCTAGGCGGATGGTAACAGGAGACAAGGGACACGATGTTTTTACCCAGGTTCGGGCCCTGTCGATGGAGGTAAAACCCTACTCCTGCTTGATTAATATTGATGATATGGGTAGTACAAGAGTAGATCTACCACGACATCAGAGAGGCTAAACCCTAGAAGCTAGCCTATGGTATGATTGTTGTTCGTCCTACAGACTAAGACCCTCCGGTTTATATAGACACCGGAGAGGGCTAGGGTTACACAGAGTCGGTTACAATGGGAGGAGATCTACATATCCGTATCGCCAATCTTGCCTTCCACGCCAAGGAAAGTCCCATCCGGACACGGGACAAAGTCTTCAATCTTGTATCTTCATAGTCCAGGAATCCGGCCAAAGGTCATAGTCCGGCTATCCGGACACCCCCTAATCCGAGACTCCCTCAGTAGCCCCTGAACCAGGCTTCAATGACGACGAGTCCGACGTGCAAATTGTCTTCGGCATTGCAAGGCGGGTTCCTCCTCCGAATACTTCATAGAAGATGTTGAACACAAGGATAGTGTCCGGCTCTGCAAAATAAGTTCCACATACCACCGTAGAGAGTATAATATTTGTACAAATCTAATCTGCTGACGTATTCCGTAGCGTGACATCACGACGTGGCCAAGCCTTTATTCGAATCGTTTTACTGTCCCACCCCAGCACGTTTAGCGAGGGGGTTTCCTTGGCACGTCTTGTCAAAGCAGAGATCGTGTCCCCTTATTCCGGGATTCCCATCAATATGGGCGTGGGTAACCCAACCGTGCCATTAATCACGCCGCTTGGGAGATAAGCGAGTTTTACCAGGCTGGCGGGAGAACATAGTTTTGGCCGCCCATATAAGGGGATAAGGATCCACCTTTTCCATTTACGTCTTCCTCCTCGTTCGCTTATCCATTCCTGCGCACTCAAGCTCCAGCGCCCAAGTCCGCACTTCCCACCTCAACCTTCTCCAATCATGTCCGGAGCGGGAGGCAGGTGGATGGCCTCCACCGTCATGGAGGGGCACATCAAAAAGTTGAGGAAAGCCGGATACTTGTCGAACGACATCACGCACCGGCTTCTAGACGAGGGGCAGCTCATCCCCACCCCTAGGCCCCATGAGAGGGTGGTGTTCCTCACCCATTTCCTCCACGGGCTAGGCTTCCCACTCCACCCATTTGTCCGGGGGCTCATGTTCTACTACGTCCCGGATTTCCACGATCTGGCCCCGAACTTCATCCTCAACATCTCGGCGTTTATCGTCGTGTGCGAGGTCTTCCTCCGCATCGAGCCCCACTTCGGCTTATGGCTGAAGATCTTCAATGTCAAGCCGAAGGTTGTGGGCGGCCGACAAGCGGAGTGCGGAGGCGCCATGTTGGGCAAGATGCCCAACGTCACATGGCTTGAGGGCTCCTTCGTGGAAACCATCAAAGGGTGGCAATCAGGGTGGTTCTACATCATCGAGCTGCGTGACCCTAAATGGGCAGCGGCCGCCGAATTCCAATCTGGCATCCCCACACGGCTCACCTCCTGGAAAGAGACGTGCCTATTGTGGGGTAATTTGGAAGAGGTGACAGTACTCCAAACCTACGTCCAAAACCTGGTGGACAAGAAGGTTAAACTTGTTAACGTAGTCCAGGTCATGCTCTTCCGCCGGATCCTCCTGTGTCAACGACGAGCTTTCAATTTGTGGGAGTTCAACCCGGCCCAGCACCAGGCTTTGTCCAGGCTCTTTGACACAATGCACGAGGACGCCTGGAAGGTGCTTTTCAAGAGCTCCGAGGTTTCCCCTCCCATCACCGAGGATCGCGGATTCTGCGCAAAGCGCCAAGCCAGCGAAGTTATCTTGTTTTACCCTTTACAGGGCCCTTGTTTTTCATAGTTTGACTCTATGCGGGATCTAAGCTCCCGCTCCTTTGACAGGACTGGAGGAAGACGTCTAGACTGTTTGACTGTCCGACTCCTTTTCCCGAAGGCCCAGCAGATGCACGCTTGGCGAAGCTGCTGGTCCCGGCACCTCACGTGGTGCCGGAGAAGAAGGCCAAGAAGAAGGCCACGGTGACTCGAAAGATTTCCCGGCGCTTGGTGGTGTCGGATTCATCGCCCGACGACCCCGAAGCACACTCCACCTCCGAAGACGAGGAGGAGGAAGAAGTAGCCTCTCCCCCTCCAACGGGGGGAGGAAAGAAAAGGAAGGCCGCCCCAACTGGGGAGGCCGGAGGGTCCAAGAAGGGGAAGACCCTTCTTCCGGACTACGCCTCTGACGCCGACGACGGCGGAGAGGAGTGGACATCCAGGGCCAAGCCCCTGGCAAAATCGTATGTATCCGGATAGCAGAATAACTCATGGCGTTCCTTTATTGCACAGTACCTTCTGACGCCGAATATAATCATGTAGTCCGGCCAAGGCTCACCTTGACGCTTGTCGAGCGGCTCCCTGGATTCGTTGGATGTGCAGAGTCTTTCACTCCCGGCTGCTACCTCCCCTCGCCCTACGGACGATGCTGAGGTGGAGTCCCAAAAGGGGCTAAGCCAGGAGGAGGTGGTCCTAGAGGCTCCGCAAGGTGACCTCCTGGACTCCAGGCCCAAAGGGGATAAAACCCCAGAGGGACCTAAGTCCGGCCGTGGGCCGGACACCGTGCCGGAACCCTCAGCGGTTCCAGAATCCGGAAGGCGGCACCGTAGAAAGAAGGGCAAGCCTACGACGCCAGTGACCCCCGTCCAACCGGAGGCACCGGATAACTTGCTGGACGTGCTTAACGGCGCCTCCATCGACGAGGAGCACCGCACTATTATGAGTGCGGTGATCCAAAAGGTTCGGTCCGCCAAGAGCGGGCTGACGGAAGCCTGTGCCAGCCTTCTAACAGGCTTTGAGGTACGTATTTAAGATATGTAAAAATGTTACCGCATAGACAATAGCCTCTGATGCTCAGTTTGGTGTTCAGAAAGAAAAGACGGACTGAGGATCTAAAAAGATATACGCAGGAGTTTAACATAAGTATGCCAATATGGGAATGCCTGCTACACTATTGACCTCTGCCGCACTGACTGCGGAGGTCGATGCATTGAAGCAGAGCCTCGAGCGGTCCGAGAATGAGCTCGGCCTTGCCAAGAAGCAGCTCGAGGACAAGGAAGGTAAGTAGTACCTTATGTAAGTATATAAAAATACCAGGTTGCAAATAATGACAGGACCAACGTGAGTGTTTACAGGGGCTACAAATGGGGTGGCGACCCTGAAGGAAGCGCTGTCCAAGCCCGAAGACAGTGCGGCCGTGGAGCGCACCGAGCGAGAGAAACAAGAGGCACGGGTGGAGGAGGTGCGGCAAGAGCTCAATGCTCTTGTGAAAAAACACGAGAGTTTAGAGGTTGAATCAAAGACTCGAGAGTCCGAGCTTGCCTCGGCACTTGAAAGCGCCAAATTTGCCAAGGCCGAAGCCCAAAAAGCCCTCCAGGAGATTGAGGCGATGAAAAAGATAGCGGCGGGTAAGGCATTCTTTATGCAAAGCAAGCACGTGAAAGTAAATTACTTGTTACTTACCCGAGTCCGGAGCTCTCCAGGAGCATTCGCAGATCTGCCCCGCAGTGTGTCCGCCGCCGCCGCATTCTACCGAGCCAAGGAAGGGAGCTCGACGGATAAGGTCTTCTGTTCCCAGTATGCTGAGGCCGGACACCCAGTGCCCCTGAGCGACCAGCTGAAGCAGCTGGTCGAGCTCCATAAGGCAGCCGAACAGGCCATGAAGGGCCTTATAGGCCGACTATAGCCTGGGGAGGCCATGCCTGGGAGCTACTTTGGGCTGGTGAGGCGGATGGTGGATGCTTGTCCACGACTTGAAGTCATCAAGGGCTCCGTATGCATCGAAGGCGCCCGTAGGGCCCTTGCCCGTGCTAAAGTGCACTGGGGCAAGCTGGATGCTGAGAAGCTGGTGACAGATGGGCCACCGGAGGGGAGGGAGCATCGCAGGCCCGAGATGTATTATGAGGGTGTCCTGAAGGGCGCCCGCCTTGTGGCGAACGAATGTTCCAAGGATTTAATTTTTGGGTAAACTTGCTTGTGTTTATCGTGTGCGCTGAAAACTTGTTCATATGCGCTAAGCAACGCTTTTTGAATTTAAAATATTACCTTCTGTGCGGCCGTTTATTAAATCTGAGAGATGCAAGTCATCGGCTTCTACCCCCATGCCACGAGTGCTGGGGTGTTCGGTATAAACCTGAGCGCTCTTGTTCCCATTCTTGGGTCCTTTGAGGGAGGCGCTCAGCACAACGAACAAGGCAATCGGACTATAATGCTTTATCACTCTCACTTAGCCATAGAATTCTATAATTTTCAATTTCGGCGAAGCCCCTAGTATTCGGAAGACCGAGTTCAGGGCGCTATCCACGCCTAGGCCGGACAAAGCCAGCTCCTCGCTCTAGGCGGCATAAGTCTTTTGGGACTCGAAAAACCTCTCGAACAGCGACCGGCTCTCGCCCTATCATGACGGTCAGTTTTAGCTTTCTGTACTGAGGTGCTCAACCCAGCTCAACTGGGGCACAATCACTGTAGTTCTCCTAGCGCTACCTTAGCCGATATAGCGGAACGTAAGGTACCAAAACATGGGAGCCGGGCAAACCCAACTATTGACCCAAGACATGATTCGGAGCCGATGCATATAATGCTATAAGTTCGGGGTGCCGCACTCGTGAGAGTGTTCGGTCTTCTCACACCATATTCTGGAGTACTTAAGCCCCTGGTGTATTAGCCATACCAAAGTGTACGGTTGCATAATGTCATAACTGAACATATAAAAAAATGAATGCAACAATAGACAAGAGCTATTTATTGTTTATTAAAAGGCTGCTGTGAAAGCAGAACGATACAAATAGTGCGATAAGCAACTGATGGGATTATTTGACATGTCCCCCTCCAGGGGCGAGCTGCGGGACTTTATGTAAGACAAGTATTTAGCTCGTTAAAGAGACCACTTGGACATTCGATGTAGCTTGCTGCTTCCCTGGCTGTTGCATCGTCTGTTCGGCGAGTGTACTGCCGGACAGGCCTTCCGGAGAATGGAGTCCTGAAAGTAAGAAAAAAGAAATGACAAAATCGGAAGCCCCTAGTGCAGTTGAGCCGCATTCTGGGCGTGCCGTGGTTGTACCCCTCCCCTTATGCCCATGGTATTTCCAGAGCGTAATTTTGTACGCGTGGTACTGGTTTCGCAATCTCGCGAGGGCTAGGGTTGGGGCCGCACTGCTATGCTTGCGCGGAACGTGCCAGATGGTCTTGTTGTAGGTTACTCTGGGCGCGCTTGACGGTGTCCGGACGTTTAACAACCGGACTGGAGAATTGCCTTGAGAGGCTACTTTGTACTTCCGCCGCGAGGGCCTCCATGTGCTCCTCTATTCGGAGAGAGCGTTCAGTGTTTCCATTGACCGTAATGACTCCTCGAGGGCCTGGCATCTTGAGCTTGAGGTATGCGTAGTGCGGCACCGCATTGCACTTTGCGAATGCGGTTCGCACGAGCAGGGCGTGATAGCCACTGTAGAATGGGACTATGTCAAAGATTAACTCTTCGCTTTGGAAATTGTCCGGGGATCCAAAGACCACTTCGAGTGTAACTGAGCCTGTACAGCTGGCCTCTACACCTGGTATGACGCCTTTAAAGGTCGTCTTTGTGGGTTTAATCCTCGAGGGATCTATGCCCATTTTTCACACTGTATCCTGGTAAAGCAGGTTCAGGCTGCTGCCGCCGTCCATGAGGACCCTAGTGAGGTGAAATCCGTCAATGATTGGGTCTAGAACCAATGCGGCGAATCCGACGTGACGAATGCTAGTGGGGTGGTCCCTCTGATCAAAAGTGATCGGGCAGGAGGACCATGGGTTGAACTTTGGGGAAACTGGCTCCAACGCATATACGTCCCTGAGTGCACGCTTCTGCTCCCTTTTGGGGATGTGGGTTGCGTATATCATGTTGACTGTCTGTACTTGTGGGGGAAAACCCTTCTGTCCCCTGTTGTTCGGCGACGGGGCTCCTCCTCGTCATTGCTATGCAGCCCCTTGTCTCTGTTTTCGGCACTTAACTTTCCTGCCTGCTTGAACACCCAACAATCCCTCTAGGTGTGATTGGCAGGTTGTTTGGGGGTGTCGTGTATCTGGCACGAGCGATCAAGTATCCGGTCCAAACTGGACGGGCCCGGAGTATTTCTTTTGAATGGCTTTTTCCGCTGACCGGGTTTAGAGCCTCTGAATCCGGCATTGACTGCCGTATCCTCAGTATTGTCGCCGTTAATGCGGCGCTTGTGCTTATTGCGACGCGACCTGCCATTTTTGTTCTTGGTATCTGAATTACGAGGGCTCTTGGTCAGGTTATTACTTAGAGCTAGCCAGCTGTCTTCTCCCGTGCAAAAGCGGGTCATGAGTGTTGTGAGGGCTGCCATGGATTTCGGCTTTTCCTGTCCTAGGTGCCGGGCAAGCCATTCGTCACGGATGTTATGTTTGAAGGCTGCAAGGGCCTCTGCGTCCGGATAGTCGACTATTTCATTTTTCTTGGTTAGGAACCATGTCCAGAATTGTCTGGCCGATTCCTCTGGCTGCTGAATTATGTGGCTTAGGTCATCGGCGTCTGGTGGTCGCACATAGGTGCCCTGGAAATTGTCGAGGAATGAGGATTCCAGGTCCTCGCAGCAACCAATTGACTCTGCTGGCAAGCTGTTAAGCCAATGCCGAGCTGGTCCTTTAAGCTTGAGTGGGAGATATTTGATAGCACGTAGATCATCACCGCGGGCCATGTGGATATGAAGGAGATAATCCTCGATCCATACCGCAGGATCTGTTGTGCCATTGTATGATTCGATGTTTACGGCTTTAAAACCCTCGAGGATTTGATGATCCATTACTTCGTCGGTGAAGCATAGTGGGTGTGCGGCACCTCTGAACTGGGCTATATCACGACGTAGCTCATATGAGCTTTGCCTGCCATGTTCGGCCTGGCCGTATTTTCCATGTCCGGCGCGACGATTATCGTCACGTGTCGTGGGGCGCCCACGTGATCCGTAGATCGATCTTCTTTGCCTTGCCTTTTCCTCCAATATGTCACACAGGTCTGGTGCATTTCCCCGTGCCTTGGTATTTTTTGAGCGGCGTCAGGGTGCGGCTTGAATGGATGGCCGAGAGGACTCTCTGTCGCGGCCACGAGGTGGCCGGTCGGCCGCGTCATACGCTGATGATATAGGTTTAGGTGCTACCTCCTCTAATTGGGGTAGCAGCCTGCGCTTTGGGTAGCTCTTGGAGGGGCGTTCGAGTTTGTACTCTTCGGCCGTGAGAACTTCAGTCCATCTGTCGGCTAGCAAATCTTGGTCAGCTCTAAGCTGCTGCTGTTTTTTCTTGAGGCTACTCGCCGTGGCCATAAGCCTGCGTTGGAAATGCTCTTGTTCGACAGGATCCTCCGGCACGACGAATTCGTCGTCGGCGAGGCTTGCCTCGTCTTCGGAGGGAGGCATGTAATTATCGTCCTCGACCTCTCTGTCTGCCGCTCTCTCATGAGGGCTGGCTTCTCCATCCTCCTGTGCTGAATCCTGCTGGAGGGGGTTGTCTTCGGCACTGTCCGGGGTCTTATTGTCTCCGGTGCCGGAATCGCCGTTTTTGCTTTGGCGGGATTTAGAGCGGCGCCGCTGACGCCGGCGCTTAGGCTGTTTTTTGGAGGGGTCATCCTCCGTTGTTCCATCGCTATTCCCTTCTTTTGGGGTGTCCACCATGTATATGTCATATGACGAGGTGGCTTTCCAGTGCCCTATAGGCGCTGGTTCTTGGTCATCTCCTGCATCGTCGTCCATATCGTCGATGTCTTCGGAGTCGAAGTCGAGCATGTCGGTTAAATCATCGACAGTGGCTACGAAGTGGGTGGTGGGTGGGCGTCAAATTTCTTCGTCGTCCGCATCCCAACCTTGCTGACCGTAGTCCGGCTAGGGCTCTCCTGATAAAGAGAGAGACTTTAGTGAATTCAGGATTTTGCCAAAGGGCGAGTGCTGAAAGATGTCCGCGGCGGTGAACTCCATGATCGGCGCCCAATTGGGTTCGATCGGCAGTGGCGCGGAAGGTTCGGAGTCCAGAAAGGAGTCCGGCACTTTGGAGTCATGAGCTTCGCAAAGGACAGAGCGGGTATTCGGCTCGATCGCCGTAGAGATTGCAGCCCCTGAGGCGGTGTCCAACCACCCGTCCTCGATTGGCGCAGTCGGCTTTGAGCTAAAGGTCGGAGTAGACACTGGGGTGGCCTCCGGGGCACTGTTCGGCGGCAGAGCTAGATCATGCCCGTCATGACAGTGTGGCGCGCTCGGTTGTGGGTCGAATCCGTCGAAGATCAAGTCCCCGCGGATGTCGGCCGTGTAGTTCAAACTCCCAAATCTGACCTGATGGCCAGGGGCGTAGCTTTCGATCTGCTCCAGATGGCCAAATGAATTGGCCCGCAGTGCAAACCGCCGAATACGAAGATCTGTCTGGGGAGAAAAGTCTCACCCTGGACCGCATCGTTGTTGATGATCGGAGGAGCCATCGGGCCTAAAGATGACGACACAGTGGAACTCTCAATGAAAGCACCAATGTCGGTGTCAAAACCGGCGGATCTCGGGTAGGGGGTCCCGAACTGTGCGTCTAGGCAGATGGTAATAGGAGACAAGGGACACGATGTTTTTACCCAGGTTCGGGCCCTCTCGATGGAGGTAAAACCCTACTCCTACTTGATTAATATTGATGATATGGGTAGTATAAGAGTAGATCTACCACGAGACTAGAGAGGCTAAACCCTAGAAGCTAGCCTATGGTATGATTGTTGTTCGTCCTACGGACTAAAACCCTCCGGTTTATATAGATACTGGAGAGGGCTAGGGTTACACAGAGTCAGTTACAATGGGAGGAGATCTACATATTCGTATCGCCAAGCTTGCCTTCCACGCCAAGGAAAGTCCCATCCGGACACGGGACGAAGTCTTCAATCTTGTATCTTCATAGTCCAAGAGTCCGGCCAAAGGTCATAGTCCGGATATCCGGACACCCCCTAATCCGGGACTCCCTGAGTGAGCCCAAAACTTATAAGCTGGGCTAGAGGATTAAATTCCTTTTTAGGCTGAAATTAGGTTGGGTTTAGTAAGGCAGCCATTAACTTGTAGTCCTCGATTGCAAGTCAACTAAACATTTCTCTGAATAATATTTACTGTAGTCCTAGATTGGAAGTCAACTAAACACTACCTCAATTGTGCTGCAGAGGAGTAGGGGCCAATGCCGCGCGTCGACGCTCAAGGTGAGCCCATGCTTCCGGTCGAGGATCAAGAGAAGGACATGTCTGAACAAGCTGTGGTGCGGTGGGCACGCGATGCGTTGCGGGGTTATGAGGAGTGGAGGGCGAGCCACCCGCGTAGTTCAAGTGTATGATTGTTGATTACTGATGCAGTACCTTTGTTGATTATACTATATGATTGTTGCCTAGTGTGTTTACATGCATAAGCCCATTTCTTAAATTCTCATCCTTTGCTTTTCTTCATTTTATTTTGTTTACATAGGTGGTGTGCATAACCTATCGATTGGACTGCAACAGGCCCGATGCCACTGGGTCGACATTTACCATCGGGCTAGATGGGGATACTTCAGCTGTGGTATAAATAATCATGTCAATTTTTACTTGTATTGTGTTTGTTACCCTCTACTTTGAAGATTAACAAAATGTAGGAAATAGAGAGCAATTTAATTCTACATCTACAGATCGTGTCATGCTACGCATGGCACCAGTTCATCGCCATCCCTGACAGTTCATTGCTTTTTCAAGCGAGAGGGAGTCGCACGTATGATTTTGGCATGTACAAAGGGAATTCAAGGGCGATCATCAGTGGTGAAAACTGGTGCAGGTTTGTTGAAGACTTCGACCTACGAGAAGGCGACCTTGTCTCCTTTGATTGGACTGAAGACATTCCTATGGTGTACTGCTGCAACCTGCCAAGGACATGCGATCAAAACGAAGAGTCTAATCCTCTAGAATCAGCTGTCATAACAGAGGGAATTAATCTGACAAAGCAAGAGGAGCGTAACCTACATGACCTTTTGGCGATGAAGAAAGGTTATATAGGTGTATTCTTTGTCCACTGCTTCACCAAGTCGAAGATAGCAGGAAAGACGATGGTATTTTTTGGTGTACTAGTATTTTTTATTTTGTATGCAATTTTCTTTGTTTTTTCATGGAGAGAAAGATTAATGATATGCTATTGTAGCTGAAACCAGTTAATACACTGATGTGTGTTTTGGCATATCCTTTTCTTTCCCATAACTGAAGATCCTTATGTAATATATGTAGATGTACCTGAAGATCCTTTTGTTTACTGCTCCTTCACATATTTGATAATTTTTCTTCCTATGATGGTGCATACAGAGATTACCGACAAAAGTTGTTGACGCCCTGAAGACCCCAGGAGATGGGGAGATACCGGGAGATGGGCTTGCTGGCATTCGGCTGTGCAAGGACCGTTTCATGCCGGTCAAGTACCACAAGTGTGATGATGGCCGCATCATCTTTGGCAAGGGATGGAGTGATTTTGTTGATAGTGAAGAGCTCAAGGTTCATAAAGCCGTTCCTTTTGGTTTCAAGACCACCACCCATGAAGATCTTCAGATCGAGGTGGTTATGAACATGCTGACCGAGGAGCCACAAAAGTAGCACGACAATGCAAGAGTGTCCTTTACACTAGGTATGGTGCGAAAACTATGTTGATAGCAGTTATGCATCTATGGGGTTACGTCTTCATTCTGTCTTGGGTGATGATGACTATGAGAGGAGGACATGTTGCAGTTAGAGTAAATGCTAGGATTGGGTCCTATTCAGGACTCAAAATAGGGCTTACACAGGTGGTTGCTTTATTGGCTGCTGTTTCCCTGGCTATAATCATGAACGATGGTAATGCAAATGGAATCTTTAAGGGGGTTTTATTAATAATATAAATCATGGAGTTAAGATGGTAGAACTACCTATGAGTGTTTGCGTTGGACATGCGGGAAGGGCATCATTTGTGTTATTCACTCTTTGGTAATGCAGGAATAATGTGAGATTACAAAATAAATGGTATAATGATCTTATGATTCTTGTTTAGCTAATTTGCTTGTGGATCATGGGATGGTCTATATTGCAGATGAAGGTGATAAACAAATAGGTGATGATGGTCTATATGCGCAGGCTAGAGCATGTAGTAGGTGAATTGTACAGTTCATCGCAAGTGTGGAGTCACAGGGTACTGCGATCTCTTAGCTATATTTTCTGTCCTTTGTCGTAGTCTTATTTTTTGGATCTTGATGTTAAGTCTGGCTGGGTTTGCTACCATGTATGATTTGTGCTGCTAGTTGACAACTTTAGTTTCTAGCTGTAGTTTGTATCAGGGGCTTGAAAGACCATGTGGTTTCTGTTAATGGAAAATCAGGGGGCAACCCTTATTTTGATTAAAAAATATGAACTTTATCTATGCAATTAAAAAATAATTTTTCTTTATTCAAACCCAATTGAGAACAATATTCATTATAAATCTGAAATAATATTTTGGTAAAAATGGCTATCGCATTCTGTATCATAGCTAGGGAAACTGAAACAAAATAAATGTGTTAAGTATAATATCCCTTGAATGTGGATCAAATTAGTCAAGACAGCTAGAATAAAGGATGATTCAACTTGCAGGAAAATTGAACTTACGACTTACTAGCAGTATAATAAATTTTACACACTATCAACTAGATAAAGAGAAGAAACATTTTAGTTTGATTCATTCTTCCTTCCGGACTTCCTCGACCGCCTAGATGGTTTGGCGAGATGCTGGCAGTGACTCTTGAACCCCTTTTGGAAGTTCACCAGTCGCCTGTCTACATTGTAGGTGGCATGCACGTCCCTGGAAGCATAATAGATGTTCTTCAAGGGCAAGGGCGCTTCTGCCCATATATGGTGGTCATCTTCTGTGATAGCATCCTTCATCTTGTTGTAGCTGTGGTGGATGATGGAACCAGCGTAGTCAGCCAAGCCATACTCCGGCTTAATCGTCACTGGATCAGGCACTCTCCACAAATTCTGGATATCCACAAAGTTTCGTACCACCAGACCAACACGCTTGAGTTTTTTCTCGTCATTGTTGATGTCCACCCCAACAAAGGTGTACTCCTCGTCGAGCAGGAAGGCGGCAAGCAGGCCGCAGTGCTCATCAGCAACGCTTATGTGGTACATGAGGACATAGATGCCAACACACATAACTAGACCACGGCAGCCGTCTGTGTTGGACCACGAGGCCAGGTGAACTCCACATCCAGTGCAACTATCTTCTGGTCGTCGTTCTACAGCCAGTATTTGAATTTGTGAATGTAGTACTCAACAGTCCTAGCCTTGTTCGTGTACTTCACAAAAATTGCGGTATTTCCATCTGCCCTGACAGCATAATCTTTCATGAACGCCATGCCGAAGGAATGTAATTGATGAAACCAGTATAAGACATGAATCATGATAATAACATGATAACAATAAGCCGAGATGAAAGATAGTATAGTAATTCTGGCTCTATTGAAAGTTTATGTAACCAAGTGCATGAACAATTTAAACTAAACATGTACTCCCTCTATAAAGAAATCACTAAAGTAGTGAGCCAAAAGTTGTTATATTTCCTTGCAGAGGGAGTATATGCGAATTAACAATCAAAATTTACGCTCTTGAAATATTTATCTAAACAACTGCATCAACAATCAAGAATAAACATGTATCTATGAATTGTTCATCGCCCATGCAGATGAATCTGTGGGTACAAACTAAAGAAGGAGGAGAAAAACAATAAATTGACCAGACAACGGACTAGATGTTGCATGCAGCTGAATCTGTGTGCAAAATTCTCATAAGGCAACGGACTACATGTTGAAGGCAGTTGAATTTGTTCGCACAAAATAAAGAAGCAGACCCGTATAAGAAAGCACAAGAATCCCAAACGCTTGATGGTTGAGATTAAGTTGATAAAAAAAATCTAAAAAAAAACTTGCTAAAAAACAACAACCGGAAATGCTCTTTGACGACCGAGCCTGGCAACGCTCGATCCCAATCTCTCTCTCCCCCATGATTCTAATCTTTTTGCCCCCTGATTCTCCCCTCTAATCTCTATGCCCCCCTGATTTCAACGTGGGCAGGTAAGATATTCTCTATAAAATCTCTTCAGTTATCTCTTTCCTTCCTAATTTAAAGGGATTCCTCTTTGGACGTGGTTACCTAATAAAGCACTACAAAAAAAGACACATACGTGACATTTTGGGCCGAACGAAACTTTTTTCTGTCATACATATGACACTTCTATGATGATAATTGTGATAAACCCGGTATCATCATAGATGTGGTGGGCTCCTACTTCTATGACAAAAAATCATGACTGAAAATGGGCTTTTCGTCCTGGGCGGGCCGGAGACGCAGCTGCATGACATTCTTTGGGCCGTCCATGACGGAAAAAACCGTGGTAGAAGCGAGGGCGAGGAAAAATTCGGGGAGTTATCGATTACGGTGGGTTGTCGGGGCCGAGCGATGCGTGTTTCTCTCGTACACGTACGCGCGTGTGTGCGAGGCGTTGGCTCTAACTGAACCCAAGCGAGGCATTGGGCTCTAACTGAACCCGAGCGATTGCACTGCAGGCTACGTGTTACTAAACCCGAGCGATCTATTCCTTCGCTACTGCTGCTAACTGAAGCCGATCGTTGCTAACTCTCTGGATGAATAGTGAGCGTTGCGGGGGGGGGGTTGGATGAACATTGAGCGGTGGGAGTGGATGAACAGGACCCGTGGCATTGCCTCTGGATGAATAGGACCCCGATCGATCGAGCCGGTTGGGGCTGGATGAACAGGACCCCGTGGATGGCTGGATGAACAGGACGACCCCGTGGAGGGCTAGATGAACAGTAGACAGTGGAGGGGTGGATGAACAGTAGCCCGTGGAGGGGTGGTAGAACAGGAGCCCGTGGAGAGGGGTGGTTGAACAGTAGCTGGTGGAGTAGCGCGCGATGGAGGCTGGATGAACAGGTGCCCGTGGATGAACAGTCGCAGGTGGAGGCTGGAGGAGGTCGACGGTGGATGAACAGTAGCCCGTGGAGGCTGGAGGAGGTCGACTGTGGAGATGAACAGTATCCCGTGGAGTCCCGTTTTGCGGTACGCCACACCCCTCCTGATGAACAGGACCCCCGTCTCGACCGTAGCGCTCCAACACAAGTCCGTTTCATCCGTTTTGCGATACGCCACACCCCTCCTGATCAACAGGACCCCTGTTTCGACCGTAGGAGGTCCGTTTCCTCCGTTTTGCGGTACGCTAGACCCCTCCCGATGAATAGGATCCTGTTTCGAACGTGGCCGGTCGAACACAAGGCCGTTTCCTCCGTTCTATGGTACGCCAGGCTTCGTTTCCATCGTCTGTTCCGTCCAAGCCCTCCCGATGAACACGATGACGCATTCTGTTCCGACCCAGCCGGTTGGCTCCCCATGAACACGACGATGACGTTGTTTCTCCGTTCCGACCCAGCCATGTACATGAGCCCTAGCCGTACGTATATATGCGCGAGTAGGTGTTCGAGACCCCGCCCGTATGTACACATACGTGGCCGTATTTTCTTTCTTGCACACTGGCTGCTATACATACGTGTACATGCTACGTGCGCGCCTCTACATCGACCAGTATATATGTACGTACACGTTCGCGACCAGAATGACAACGCTACGTACGCTTCGACCAGGTGGGTCCCGACTGTCATGCACTTCTTTGTGTGCGAAGATGTAGCTGGTGGGTCCCAGCAGTCAGGGGGTAAACCGTTTTTTTTAGAACACACTTCCTTGCGTGCGAAGATGTAGCTGGTGGGTCCCAGCAGTCAGGGGGGCGAATCGTTTTTTTTCGGACAAACTTCCTTACGTAAGAAGATGTAGCTAGTGGGTCCCAGCAGTTAGGGGGAAACATTTTTTTCGCGAAATACGGTGGCCCATACGGTGGGTCCCTGCTGTCAGGTGGAGGAATATTTATTTTTCGTGTAATAAGGAGGCACTTCCTTGCTGCCGCCGTGGACCCGGCTGTCAGCCTCTCCACGCACAGTGCACTTCAGATGCATGTCGATCATTGACCAGGTTGACCAGGCCGCGCCGAGAGCACCAGGGCGGTGGACGACGGCGAGGCCTAGGAAGGGAACGACACGGTGGCAGGGAAGACTCGACAGTTGTTTCCCACGCGGAGGGGAGTATGACTGTATGAGGGTTTACTGGTTTGTTTGCCGTCGCCGGAGAATAACAACAGGTGTGGGTGAGTAGAGGGATGGCTAGCCCAGCGATGGGAGTACGGTGGGGCGGTGAGGCCTGCGCAGCAGCACAGCCAGCCGCGGGGAGGAGGGAGCAGGCAGTCCCGCTGGCGCTTGTTTGAGCGGCTGGAGCAGGAAGAGCAGAGATTGAAGAAGCACGACGACCGTTGGATGGACATCCAACAGTCACTGTTTGTGCGTCAACCTTTTTTTAGGAAAGTCTCAAATCTGTGGAAAATAGCATACAACCCATCTGCCATTATTTCTAATAATTTACAGCCCATTTGCTAATTCTTATGGTTTTTTTGGAGCCCATATTCTTTTTGTTAGCATTACAGCCCATATTGTGGCCACGGTTAAAAAATTATACGAAATTTTGCATATTTCGGTGGGGTCCGAACTGTTTTTAAACCCGAAATTTCGAGTCACATTCAAACTGACTTTAAAAATAAATGTATATCAATATAAAATCCAACAAATTGTCCACGCATAAAAATCAATGCAATTTAAAATCTTGAAATGAAAAAATAGAAATTTGAAACTAATTGCCAGTTTGCTGTGTTTTAAAAATGTACAATCCATTTCTCATTACTGATAGGCCATTTTCTCGGCGAGCCGAATGAAGCTCTCCTCGTCTTGAAAGATTTGCAGCCCAACAGGCCTGACAAAGCGACTTACTTGGCAAATCACAAAAAAACTGGGTTGTGGCCGTGGACCCAGCTGCGGCCGTTGACCCAGCTGTCAGCCTCTCAATGTACAGTACTCTTCCGATGGAAGTAGGTCGTTGACCACATTGACCACGCCGCACCGAGAGAACCAAGGCGGTGGACGGCGGCGAGGCCTAGGAAGGGGAAGACGTAGAGCCGAGGAAGATGCGGTAGTGGATGCCCACGCGGAGAGGAGTACGAGGGTTCACTGGTTCGGTTGCGGGGTGAGGCTGCCGTCGCCGCAGAATAACAGGGGGTGTGGGTGAATAGAGGGATGCCCTGGGCCAGCGGTGGGAGTACTAGGGGGCGGTGAGGCCTCCGCGGCATCACAGCCGGCCATGAGAGGCAGGAGCACGCGACACGACCGGTGCTGCTTTGGGCGGCTGGAGCAAGAAGACCAGAGGTTGAAGAAGCACTATGGCCGTTGGATGGACATCGTACGGTCACTGGAGCTAGAATCGTTCATATTGACTAAGTTGACAAAGCCCTCCGTCCCCGTCAACTTAGTAGGCCCACAAGTCAGCCACCCACTATGGTGGGTCCCATCTAGCAGGGGGGTATTCATTTTTTTGTGCGTAATAAGGAGGCACTTCCTTGCGTGCGAAGATATAGCTGGTGGGTCCGATCTGTCAGCGGGGGGAACGTTTTTTCGTGAAATACAGAAGCCCTTCCCACGTACAGTCCACGTACAGTGCGTAATAAGGAGGAACTTTCCTTGCCTGCCACCATGGACCTCGTGGGTCCCAGCCATTAGTCTCTCAACATACAGTCCTCTTCCGATGACTCTCGTATGTTGACCACGCCGCGCCGAGCGCACTGAGGCGATGGACAACAGTGAGGCCCCAGACTGGAACCACCCGGAGACGGGGAAGACGCGGCAGTGGAGTCGCAGACAGAGAGGAGTGGGAAACTTGACTGGTTCGGGTGCGGGGTGGGCCTACACTCGGCAGAGAATAATAGGAGGTGCGGAGTGGAGGGATGGCCTGGCCGTCGGCGGGGTAGCGTTTCGCTGAGGAGCGCAAAACAACACCGCTGGACGCCGAAGGCTGGAGCAGGCGGTCCCGGCAGCGCTGGGGGAAGACGACGAGAGATTGAAGAAGAATGTCATCCGTTGGATGTAAATCCAACGCCTTCTTAGGCTACAACCTACTGGCCCACATGTCAGCCAGTCCATTTGTTTTTTAGTCCATGTGGTGGGCTGGGTGAAACAATGATGTAGCATCTATGCAGCCCATTTATATATGGTAGAATTTAAATCCCATTTGCATTTTTCTCGAAATCCACGGACTTGCTGGGCTGGGTGAAAATATAATGTTGGGCTAGACGGAGAAATGTTATAAAAACATAAACACATGATTGCACGTCTATTACTGCATTGGTCAGTAAAATCTTTGCAAGCTTATGTACGCAATCACTAGGAGTTAACTTGCCAAGTTATATATAAACAATGATTATTATTATTTTGTAAGAACTTTCAACTTACAAAATAAAATATCATTTAAATTTGATGAGTTAATAGTACGTGGGGTATTATTATTTTTTAGGCTAGACGTGGGATAGTTGAGTTGGTTGTAGGGAAAATTACCGGGAGAAAACTCAGTTTACATCCAAAAAGAAAGTGGGATAAAATTTTGGGACCTGCTGGGTCCACCTGAGGAGGGGAATATGTTGGGAGGAAGGAGATTCAAAGCACAGCAGCCGAGTGAACTAGTTTTTTTTAACGGACAAGTGAACTAGTTACATACATAAGCAAATAGCCACTAAAAAAGCAGTCGGGTTAATGGGTTCTTAAAGAAATATTTCAGATAAAACAGATAATTATGACACATAAGCTAATGCATGAAACACTCAGATGATAAAGGTGCTTATAAACAGATAAAGTACAACATCTAGACCTTCCTGGCACGCTTGATCATGATGTTGCGGTTGTCTGTGTACTCGTCGGTTACGGGAAGCAGACACGCCCACATGTCCAAGATCTGCCTGTAAATGTCGTAGCATGCGTATGCGTCCTTGGCCACGTAGGTTATGTAGGCCAGATTCAGAGGTACCTCCCATGTGTTCAGGTCCTTGGTATTGTCGTCTTCTTTCATGTTGGCGTATCAGGGGTCGATGATGGTCTCGGCGAGGTCAACCACAGAGTCCTTCTCCTGCCCGTTGCGGATGATCTTGTATTGCTTCTGGATGTCGACAAGCTTGTTGCACCAGATGGGAATCGTCACGTTCTTCCTTCTCTCCACCGTAGCGAAGGTGCAGTCGGCGCTGCCAATGAAACGGGCGAATGCTCCAGAACCTCTAATGGCCCTGCAGAAGTGGTAGATGAGAACCTCGTACCGCACACATACCTAGGTGACGGCGATCCGCTGTTCCCTGTCAGAAGACGAATGGATGGGCACAAGGTCTAGTCCTGCAACCTTGTGCTTTATCGTCCTATAGGTACTGCTTGAACTCGGCGAGGCAGAGCTTCACCGAGTCCGGATCGTTGGTGTACATCACATTCAACTTGGTGCAGCCATAGGACCGAACGGCGAACTCAAAGGGGAACTCCTTGCTGAAGTCCATATCCAGCAAGCTCACCCCTCAGATCGCCATTGGAGTCTCTTCAAGTGAATGGGTGCGTAGGCTGCAACAGCAGTTTGTTTTTCAGCTCTTGGGGAACTGGATTCAACAGTAAACTGAGTGTGTACAGGCGACAACAGTTACTACCCCTCCCTCGTCCGCTGCACGCCCGGCAGAAGATGCACCCTCGATGCATTCAAACGCCTCCATTAAGAAACCTACTCCGGCCACACGTCAGTTCACGAGCGGGTCTTTATTGGTACTGTAATTACATGAGTTAGTGGTCACTTTAATTTAATTTAAATTAGCTTTAATAAAAATTTATACTTAAAACAACCAATGCATTAGCTCGTTGTATAATTGCCAGAGAATCAACATGCACGACAATTAGAATTATTATTCTCAGGACGCACACGATCAGCACATTTGTCCCACTTTCACAAAGATAATACTACCAAGTTTGAACTGTTTGTTATGGTTGTTGTCCTCTGCATCATCATGCCGTGTTTCCCAGCTTGCAAGATTCAGAACCAAAAAATAAGATCCAAATAATAAGTACAACAAAGATGCCTACACATCTCATTGATTCCCAGCTTGCAAGATTCAGAACCAACAAATAAGATCCAAATAATAAGTACAACAAAGATGCCTACACATCTCATTGATTCCCAGCTTGCAAGATTCAGAACCAACAAATAAGATTCAAATGATAAGTACAACAAAGATGCCTACACATCTCATTGATTCCCAGCTTGCAAGATTCAGAACCAACCCATTAGAGCCTTTTGATAGTGAATATCGGGATTAAATCCATCTTGGCTAGCCATGTCATACAATCGAAGAACTTGGCGAATGCTCTTGACCGTCACAACATCTGTAGTTGAGTATTCCTGTTTGCACAGCACAAACAAGGAGAGCATGATTTCACTTTAATAGTGGCCTCCTTGAACTCAACCTACAACTCCACTTGGATGAGGCCTGCCTGGAGTTTCATGATTCAATTCATGCGCATGTTTCTGCAGTTCACCTGAAATGAAGCAAAGATTGCATCATTCAGCTGGCAAGAAGTACTTGCTCTCGTGAGCTGGCAGGTTCTTCTTTGGTAGTTGCACTAAAATTGAGGAACATTAAGGTTGGCTGTCTGGCTCATGTAAGGTGCAGCTATAATTTTCTTATCCTTTTGTGCAGTTCCACTAAAATAAAGTGCCATTGTGGTGACAGTGACGGCTCATCTTGCAAAGGCTAATAGAATGTTGCACGAGATTACCAGCAGAACTTGACGGAGATTTTGGAAACTCAAATCACCATTTTGTGTAGTTCCACCAAAATTGAGAGATGTTGCCCACGTGACATTTTAGTTGAACTACACAAGACACTCATTCCAAAAAAAGTGTTTTGTGTAGTTCACCAAAAGGTCACAATAGCAACAAGGTGAAATGGATATCCCTATCTGCACAAAAAGATAGAAAGTAAACAGTTGATGGTCAATAAGAATATACGAAACATATAGAAAATGAAAAGAAGCATCTTAATTATGTTAATGGCAATCATGCAAGGACAGTAGAAATTTTAAAACCTCAGCAATGCTTCATGTTACCAGAAGCATTACGATCAACAACGAGATTCCTAAAATATGGAATTACTTTAATGGTGGCATTGCTTGTTTACTAGACACAGTAAATCAACAGCAGCTAAAGAGTTGGTTTAAGGGCATGGGACCGTGGGGACACCAGGACACTCAGCAGCGTAAAGGAGCAACTTACTTATCATACGAGGGAAACCAGCAGGAGTGCCATTTGTAACACAGTTTAATTGCATCTTATCATTGGAGGCATTAGATTAACAATAACACTGGTTAGACATGTCCCTAAGGTAACAGTGTGATTGCTTTATTTTACATGCACCCTTACATTAACAACAGGAAAAGGTTGGTATAAGGACATGCGACAGTGGACGCATCAGCACAATGTACCTACAAGGAGGCATAAAGTGGTGATGCCGAGTTTGTTCATGCTATGTGAGGGCAGCAAACCTAATCCTGGAGAACTTGTACTATGTGAGGGCAGCAAATCTAATCCTGGAGACCTTTTACTATGTGAGGGCAGCAAATCTAATCCTAGAGACCTTTTACTATGTGAGGGCAGCAAATCTAATCCTGAGACCTTTTACTATGTGAGGGCAGCAATTCTAATCCTGGAGACCATTTACTATGTGAGGGCAGCAAATCTAATTATGTACATACTATGTTGACTTGTCCACCAGCCGCCACTTTCTATCCTTTTTTCAACCAATAATAGATTTGTTCCTTATCTAGTTTGTGCTGCGTTTTCCCATTATTTCCCTTTTAAGCCAAGAGACAGGTTGGGTATCCGGTCTCTACTACTTTCACCATATTATTTCCTCTTTGAATCAAGTTCTAGATTCATGCTACAACTTTCCCCCCTTTCTTCGTTGTTTGAACAAAGCCCTAGATTCGAATGCATGAAGTAGCTTTGCCTCTAATGATACTAAAAAGATGCACATGTAGACACGTGGGGAGTTGGGGCAGTAGAGCAAGGCCGCTTTCGAAGAACTTATACCTGAGGGTCGCCGGGATGTCGGCGGAGGCAGGTCAGATCTGCAGACAATACGGCAGGGAGGAAGAAGGGTCGGAGGACCTCCCGAGCCGGCGCTATATCAGAGAGAACGGCACATGAAGAGGATTGGGCCCCTCCGGCAGCTGTGGGTTTCCTCCCTCGGCAGCGATGACCGCGTGAACGATGCACCTTTTAGTCCTCTACACACACCGCCCGAAGGGATCCGGCCGGATCTGTGACCAGCGGTGAGCAATGAGAAAATGTTGCTACCTCTGTCTTGTTTATATCTGGAGAGGATGAGAGAATGGGAGAGAATGAAGAGAGGAACCCTAGTAAAGCAAGCGCTCAGGCCCCTGCGTACATATATAGTCGAGTGATTATCTTTTTCTCTCCACATTTCAATTTGTGTACGTGGCATTAAAGAAAAGAAACTCTCCACTATTTAAGGTGACTACCGTACGACTCCTACTTACTACTAGTAGTAGTACTAGTATTGTTCACTTGTGCTCCCCGCTCCTCCATACATTGAACAACCCCACGGGTGAATAAACATACTGTAAGTATTTATATAGAACGAACAAGCTCGAACTATTTTCGCGTAGTTAAAAGTTGAGGGCAGGGCTTTTCCCGGGCAGTACGCGCGGCAGTTTTCGGGTAGGCGGTTTGACAGAGAGGCGAGGAGGGTGAGCGAGTGGCGGATTCTCAATCACTAGCAAGATTCCCATGCGTTGCACGGAACATCAAGATGCATTTGTATGAGTAGTTTATCTTGTGGGATGAAATGATGAACGAGGAAAGGCTGTATTTGCAAATGTTGAGTGGCTGTGAGTACGTTTTTGCAAAATTTCCATTTTTCCTTATAAATCGGATGTCTTATATTGCAGGATGGCAGGCACACCATCATCACCAACTCTGTTTTTATAAGAGTATAGATAGATAGAGATAATAGTAGAGATACTGCTGGAAAGGTCGGGTTGTGTGATTTGACGGCGCGTTACTACTGGAAAGACTTGTGATATGACCACTCACTATAATCATGAATTACTGGCGCTCCCTTCCGTTCCGCGCTCTAATCTGGTGCATGACATGTCAACCGGGATGCTGGCTCTCCCACATGTCGAAGTAGTAAGAAGGAGCAAAGAGTGATGCGGTATATACTAGTACTACTACTACTCAGGTCGGAGGAGTGCGAACCACGGCAGCCCAGTGAACCAGCAGTGCGAACCGTGGCAGCCCAGTGAACCAGCAGTAGAAAACAATGTGGTGATATGGCCATAAAAAACAATGTGCCACGATCCACACTGTAGCATGTACAGTAACACTCATCTTTGTTTGGATCCCTGAGTTAGAGCTAGTTTGGGTTGAAATAGCCTCAAATTATCTAAACACGAGGGTTAGTTCGAGATAGTTTGCTCTAACCCAGTTAAAAAAATTAGCCCAGTGGAGTGGTTCTAATTGGGTTAGTTATCCTCGGGCCCACTAAAAGAGAACTAAAAAAATCTCCCCTGCCCGCACCGGATCACTCCCCCCTCTCGCACAACTCCTCTCTGTTCCCCATAGGGCCACCCGCCCAAGCGCCGCTCGCCCTCTCTCTCCTCCGGCTGCCCTCGATCTCCTTCCGACCTCCGCCACCCTACTCCGGCCGCCCTCTCCCTCTGGCCTTCGAAGGTCGCCCCGCTCCCCCCTTCACCGGTCGTTTTTCTCCCTCTGTCGTGCGCGGCGGCGACACATCTACCAGGGAGGTCGCGAGAGGGATGAGTTTTTTTGTTCCTTCTCTGTCTCACAGCCATATCATTGATCTTGCTCGCTCTAGCACTAATTCTGATTTGGAAAAGTAGATCCTGATCAAACTTGGTATAGATTTGTGGTGCTCGCATGGAATTGTTTGATGCTGCTTGAGGAAGTAATAAATCTTTCTAGAGGCCCAAAGATTCAGTTCACCTTTCTAGGTATTTCAATTTCAGGCTTGCTTATTTCAAGAGGCCCAAAGATCCAGTTCACCTTTCTAGGTATTTCAATTTCAGGATTGCGTTATTTCTAGAAGCCCAAAGATTAAGTTCACCTTTCTAGGTATTTTAGTTTCAGGCTTGCATTATTTCTAGAGGCCCAAAGATTAAGTTCCCAGTCGGCGGCAAGCGGCCCTGCTACCCATGCCGGTGTCGACCTCAACTCACAAGGGCCGGCATCAGAGGGGTTCCCGGGGCTTGGGCTCTACAGAGCCTTGCTCCAAAGCGACGATGGCGAGCTCCCTCCCTATCGTGAATGACTTTCATGATGAGTTAGCTCATGCTTTGTTTCATGGAATGTTTTTTGTGAAGCTTGACTGACGACTTGTATGTTTAAGTGGGATATCTCATTTGTATGGACAAAGTAAAAATTATCATGTTTTGCATGCTTGATTTGTAAAGATGGTTCGTTTATGTCAATTGTGAGCGGGAGGAGGCCACAGAAGAGCCAGCCACACCAAATCCGGCAGGAAATAGGGTCCAAAGTAGTCAAATAATTGAGAAAGAGCATTTATTTTCAATCTAACCCTGCCATCCATACACCTCTTTGGTTTAGGGTTAGTTCAGGGTTAGAATCTAACTCTAACCTCTAACTGTGTTAGAGTTCTCCTCGTCTCGGTTCATCGCCATCATATTTTCCCCATTCCTGTGTTTTCAGTATCCTGTAAATCAAAGATGCCCTTTTTTTGCCGGAAAAATCAAAGAGGCCCTTAGACTGGTTTAGGTCCGGTCATTTTTTATAAACGTGTTATGTCCAAAATTTAATAAACGTGCTCCGGTTTCTACGAAAATAATCTGGTTTCATGTAGTAATTCATTCATTTATTTATTCTTCTGCGTGGGGTTTGCATGTAATTCGTGAGGTCTGAAATGTAAAGTACCCCGGCATATGCTCCGAGTCGTGCATGCACTATGACCCAGATGCTCTATGTCCCACATGTCGGCGAATGGGAGCATGTGGAAATAGCGTAGGAGTACATATAGGAGGATAAGGCTGGTTATAATGGGTAGTACAATCATATACTAGTATCATGCATATGTTACTAGTGTATGATACTACTTCCGTAATGCGTAGTATCATAGGTTAGTACCTTAGGTTGCCTTCTTAATTGTCATGCATGACACAAAGTAGTACATCATTTAATATGATACGGTATCATAATATGATACTACATCCTCTCTTTCCTCATTTAATTATGTGCCACATCATCCGAAAAATCTAGTTGGCATGCATGATACCGCTTATGATATTCCCGTTACAACTAGCCTAAATGCGTGAAAAAATATGTACTATGAAGCATAGCTGCGGTTTGAAAAGGAGACATAAAGTGATGACAGCTATAGGTCGCATGAACCCAACTAGTGGTACTACTAGACATACGACTAATTTTTCTCTCAAAAAAAAGAGGCACGAGTGCTCAGTTCTCCTATTCTATCAACACGAGTGCTCAGTTCTCCTATTCTATCAACTCTATTTGGTTCTGCAAGGTTGACGAGATGGTGATGGTGCTTGTAGACATCTCTCACGAAGTCCATCGCCTAGTCAGTTATGGGGGCACATCCCGTAGGTCGGTGGTAAGAAATAGTCTGCAGAGTTTAATTAGTGCAACTTTGCTTGTCTGTAGTAAGTACTATTGTTCAGTACTTGATTTGTGTGTTTGAACTCTGTATTGTTTAGTACTGCCGCTTTTGTTGTCTGGTGAGTCCTGAGAATAGTCTATGTTAATGTCTGTCAACTCGATTCAATCTGTATATTTTGAAGTATCCACATCATGTTTTTTGTGAGGACGGTTTATCAATTACGGTTACACTCCAATATCTGTATGCATTGCAGGGTTTATCGCACCCACCAGTATTTCCAGTCCCATGGATGTTCGGTCCATACGATTTGTCAGGACCTTTGGACTGTCCTTCTTCTTGGAGTAAGTGGGGGCCCTGCATGCCGCACGTAATTGGACGGTGAATCTTCTATTTACAACTTGAACATAGTGATTTCCTGGTAAGGATTCACTCGTGCACATAAAGTAAATCTTGTTGATTTACTGTCTAAAATCTTATTGATTTAATGTCATGTTTTCTTACTTTTGCTCCAATTTTACGATGCAGGTTTTTCCATGTGACATTCGTCACCGAATAAACTATTTGGTTTGCTCTATGATGGTTATTTTTGCAGGTTTCACTTCTTATGCTATGTCAGTAATGAAGGCACTGTCCATCACTTATATTACGGGACACAATTGGATCAGTCCTATGATGAACTACACTTTGGTTTAACAAACACGCCATAATTAGTCCTTCTCGCGTTTAAAATAAATGAAGAAAAAGACTGGATCAAGGTCACAGAGCCGAGTCAAGTTAGAAAGCTTATCATAGCAGACCAGAGACGATCACTGCTGTCTCGCACATCGGTACCACCTTTAGCAATGGATCGAGCATCGGCACGTTCTCCGACGCCACTTGCTCTAGCACTGACAGTGGTAGCAGCTCAGTCTGATCCACTTGAGGATTGGGCACCGATCGCGTCAGTGGATCAGGCTGATCTATCGGAGGATCAGGCATCAACACCGGCACCTTCTCCGACACCAGCACCAGCTCCACAAGGAGCACCACCTCCGGCAGCAGCAGCGGCACTACGAGTCGCACCGGCACAGGCACCAGCAACGGCTCTGGTACCTGCACCAACACTTGAAGTTGCACTTGCATCTGCTCCGGCCCGTGCAGCGGCAACGGAACCAGCAGTTGCATCGGCAATAGACTGGGCTACAGTTCGCACTGCATATACCAAAGTCCTTACAAAAATCGACATCTCCACCTTCTTGGTAAGCATTGGCCGCCCAAGTACTTCGTTCTTTTTTCTTTCCATGTTGTTTCACATGATTCACTGTGTTGATCTAACTGACTGTGAATGTCTTCTTGTTTGCAAACAGAGAATGCCTCGAACAACGAGGGAGTCGTTCAACAATCCGGGTGACCGTGGCCAAGTTTCTCTTACCATGCGCAGCCTTGGTGTGAATGAACCTACTTAATATACCGTATGCACAAAGGATGGTTGCATGACGATTGATTCTAAAGAATGGTCAAGGTTCAAATCTAAATCAAATCTTGCGGTAGGGGATGATGTCAAAATCGAACTTTCTCGGCAAGGAGAGCTGGTCCAAATTAACTTTGAAATTCTTCAGTAGCAGCACGCAACTGCCGAACTGATCTATTCTACGAGAGATTTTGATGTAATAATATGGCATGGTGAAACAAGTGTCCTGTGTGTATAAGTAGTACTACAATATTATTTATTACATAGGATATCGTTGATAGAATTGCAACTCTGATTGTTGGTTAGGAACTTTCATTCAATTTCATTCTAATAGCTGTCGTGCTTTATTCAATTTTCTGTATTCGCCTTACGACAACATCTAAAACCTACGCGTACCGATTGCTTGCAATATGAAATGCGCTGAGGTAGAACACATGGTCCGCCAAACATGTAGGCCCATTGGCCTGTGGCCAGTCCAAAACCGTGAGCTTGTCTGAGTATTATATTCTCAGCTGAACCTCCATATTATGTTATATATATTCCCCTTGATTTTTCTTATGTATAAAGTTGTGATATAAAAGATTTTTATATTTCTTTACAAAGGGAGTATCTCTTTGTCAAAAATATATTTATGTGTAACTAGTTACTCCTGCCTTTCTACTTCCTTTCGCTGAAATGTTGGGCATCCAGCAATGGGGTCCATGTGCCATGCACCAAATTAGAGTGCACAACTCCATGGTAGACTCACCCTGGTTGTCTTTCCAGCTTTAGCAGTAAGCCGGACGGACGAAGCAGCAATATTTCACTGGGCCTGAATCCCCTTCTCCCTAGTATTCTTGTTCAGAGAAAAACCCCTCTGTCACTAGGCTTGAATCCCCTTCTCCCTCATCTATTTGTTCAGAGAAAACCCCCTGTCGGCGATTGCATAGGGTTCTCTCATGGAGAACCATGTATGAATTTTTCATCCATCCCTGATAAATCCAAGTTCCTTGGTCGCGGGTAATCCTAGGATGGCAGCCGCCGTCGTTGATGCATTTTTCTTCCTACTGAATCTAGTATGTTTCATTTGCAGTGCCCAAAGTGCGAGGACCCTACAGGTTTCTGCACCCTCGGCGAGACGCCACACTTGTTCCTTCTCATCCTAACACAAGATTTTTAAACGCGCATAGTATGTTCCTAGAATCCTATTTTCTATCCGGGAGGGTGGGGTTTTTTGAACATGCTATCGACTAATTTGGAATTTTGTATTGCTATATTTGGAAAAAGGTACTAGTACCATGGTCAACACTGACATGAAGGAGGAAATTATTTCTCGATTTGGATAGCGAATACATTGTGTTCTCATATTATTTTTCCTGCGGTACATTCCTTGCTTTGCCAGAACACATGTACTCAAGATGGTCGGCCTTACCATAACTAAATACACCAGTTTAATGGTCACATTGAAGACAAGCCATGGATATAAGTTTTGAGTTGGGTTCATGAACCAAGAAGATTGCAGCTTTTTTATGGCCGAACTTGGATAAACTTTCTCAAGTGTTACGGACTGAAATGCATGAATGTTGATGGAAATAGCAGAACCTGGTCTTGTCTTCACTGTGATCTTCCACCCCGACATCATTCCAGTAGTTCATCCATGTAGTTTTTATCTAGTTCTTGCTTGTTGCCTTGATTACTTCTTAATCCACCTATTATGTCTACCTAATCACAATTAAACTTTAGAAGTAGCAAAGATTTGTGATTCCCTTCTCTCTCGAAGATGCTACTTCTAACTAAAATTTCTTATAATTGGTGACATGTGTAGGTTATTTCAAAGTTAAGCATGCTACTCGTTTGTTATTCTCTAAGAACTCGAATATTACTGATGGCACCGAAGTTGACTGGGACGACATCCACATGTTCCTACACTTTATTGATCGTCTTGAGGTCCTTGTGGGGCGTTTCAATGGTGGAAGGCCACGTGGGATATGTGTGCCACTACTGCACACGTTGAACAGGTCCAACTGTGTCGAGAAACTTATGGTACAAGCTGTTTTCTGTTATATATTTTGTTCATAAACTCTTGCTTATACACATTTTTATAGCTGTGATCTTCTTGAAATAGAAACTACCCAGTTCTATTGTTCCTATACAGATGCCTGACTATGATCGGGTCAGACTTGCACTTGGTCACAACATGATGTTCATGTCGACCTACTCCATTCCCCTTGGAGGTGAACATATACTTATTCATGGGTGGTCTCAAATAATGAATGCCCGTCCATCTTGGAGAATCAGGCAGAAGGTTATGCTCATGCTTTTCCATGGCTCTAAAGCGAATATCCTGCTGATTGACCACATTGCGAGATGAAGCCGCTTTCAGAAGGTTGTGGATGTGCGGGGTGGCGCCTGGGCCTTCTCCTGGGGCTTTGGTGGCCTCACCCTTGGCTAACTGTAGGAAAAGTAGCACTGCTCGATGTGTGCTTTGTACGGTTGAACCTATATAAGTACTCATACTGCTTTCAGCTATGGTTGTTAAGTTCCCCTGCTGGTTTCAGTTAAGGTTGTTAAGTACTCCTGCTGCTTTTATAGTCTGTCGTGTTTCTTCAGTCTCGTCTTCTTCTAGCCGCCAAAACCAAAGCAGTGTAGGCGGGGCCGCCTGCTTCCACCTCCCACGGGTGGCTGTGCCTCGGCGCACACATCACCGCCCCACCATCTCCTAAATCGTTAACGCCGGTGTCCTCCACGCGCTTTGGTGCGCTTGCTGCGGCGTTACCCTCTCGCATTGTCAACATGGTCAAGAAACAACAGGAATCGGGATAGGATTGTACGTGGAGAGGATGACAGTAGGGACCCATCATGTCCATGGCCGTACGCAAGAAAGTTACTCATTTTTTATATTCTCCATTGTCAGCATATAGAAAAAGAAAATGCTTCCTCCTAGTTGTTTCTTGACATCTGACCCACCATATTGTCAACGTTTATAGTCAATAGACAAGAGAACAACACAAGATCGGGTGACACCTGGGACATAGTTGCTTGAGCAGTATTTTTTTGTTATTGTTGAGATGGAGCAGGGTTTCAACTGGGTTGTGGCCCGTCTAGCCCAGGCTTATATTTTACGTTCACCACATGACCAGCTCAGCTATTTTTCCTTTCTGAAAATGAACCCAATTTATTTTCTCTGAAGAATACCCAATCCAGGCCTACTTATTTTTCTACGCCCTGACGGGCCGCAACTCTTTCAAGGCGGCTCCAAATCTTGAAAGTAATAAGAAATGGGCTGTAAATATAAAAAACAGACAACAAATTGGCAATTACTTTATAATTTCTTAATTTTTTCACATTTCCAGATTCCAATTTCATTGGGCTTTAACCTAATTTAAATATATCTTCAAAGTACTTTAAATCTGGCTCGACATTTAGGTATTAAAAATAGTTTGGACCCCACCGAAATATGCGGAATTTTGTTTAAATTTTTAACCCTGGCTCTGGCCAACAAAAATAATGGACTGCAATAAATTTCATAAGAAGTTAAAATGGGCTATATTATTAAAAAAATAGGGAATTGTCTGACTTGTGGGCCTATTAAGTTGACGCATATGCCAGATTTTTTTACTTATTATATATGTCAACAGACGTAACCGTTGGATGTCAATACAACGGCCGTCGTGCTTCTTCAATCTTTGATCTTCTTTCTCTAGCCGCCAAATCCAGCGCCAGTGGGACCGCCTGCTCCTGCCTCCCGTGGCCAGCTGTGCTGCCGCGCAGACCTCATCGCCCCCTACTACTCCCACCGCTGGCCAGACCATCCCTCTACTCACCCACATCCCTCCACTGCTATGGCTTCGCCGCCTCCAGGTCATTCCCTTCCGGGGTCTCGCCGTCGTCCATTGTGTTGGTGTTCTCGACACGGCATTGTCAACATTGTCAACAAACGAAAATATCGGAAGAGGGATGTACATGGAGAGGCTGACAGTTAGGACCCATATGGTCCATGGCTGCATGCGAGCAAGTACCTCCCAATGACAGCTGGGACCCACCAGCTATATCTTGCCATGGGAGGAAGTGCCTCCTTATTAAGCGAAAAAGAACGAGTGCTCCCCATGACAGCTGGGGCCCACCAGATTTGGAGGCTAACTTGTGGCCCTACTAAGTTGACGCATACGGAGGGCTTTGTCAACTTAGTCAACAAACGATTCTATTACTAGTGACCGTTGGATTGTTAACATCCAACGGTCCTCCTGCTTCTTCCACCTCTGATTTTCTTGCTCTAGCTGTCCAATCCACCGCATGCTCCTGCCTCCCATGGTCGGCTATGCTGCAGCGGAGGCCTCACCACCCCCTAATACTCCCACCACTGTCCAGGCCATCCCTCTACTTACCACACCCCCTGTTATTCTGCGGCGACGACAGCCTCACACCACAGCCGAACCAGCCAAACCTCGTACTACCCTCCGCATGTTCCTAGGCTCCGCGCCATTCCCTGCCTTACCGTCGTCCACCGCCTGGTGCTGTCCGCGTGGCGTGGTCAACGTGGTTAATGAACAACAGACATCAGAAGAGGACTTTACGCAGTGAGGCTGACAGATGGACCCACCAGCTACATCTTCACATGCAAGGAAGTGCCTCCTTATTACGCGCAAAAAAAGAATCCAGCCTATTAGCTCAGACCCACCAACTACATCTTGGAGCGCAAGGAAGTTCCTCCTTATCCTCCCTGGCAGCTGGGACCCACCCGGTCGAAGCTACGTAGCGTTGTCATTTTGGTCGCAAACGTGTACGTACATACTGGTGCATCGGTCTTTCTGCACGATGAACTGTGGCCCAGTAAGGAGTGGTAGCTATCCAGGCAGTCCCATCTATATCGTGTACATGTATGTATGTACATACGGGCGGGGTCTCGAACGCCTACTCACGCATACGTACAGCCATGGCTCGTGTACATAGAGAGGCCACGGACGGTAGCAACGGTGTCCTGTTCATCGGAAGCCAGCCGGCTGGGTCGGAATGGAGAACCTGCGTCGTCGTGTTCATCGGGAGGCAACAGAATGTGTCGTGTTCATCGGGAGCCAACCGGCTTGGACGGAACTGCCGAAACGAGGTCCGACGTACCGCAGAACGGAAGAAATAGCCTTCTGTTCGACCACCTATAGTCGAAACAGGATCCTGTTCACCGGGAGGGGTGTGGCGTACCGCAAAACAGAGGAAACAGACTTCTCTTCGACCTCCTACGGTCGAAACGGGGTCCTGTTGATCGGGAGGGCTGTGGTGTATCGCAAAACAGAGGAAACAGACTTCTCTTAGACCTCCTACGGTCGAAATGGGGGTCCTGTTCATCGGTAGGAGTGTGGCGTACCGCAAAATGGGACTCCACGGGCTACTGTTCATCCACCGTTTACTGCCTTGCTCCAGCCTCCACGGGCTACTGTTCAGCCACCGTCGACCTCCTCCAGCCTCCACCTGCGACTGTTTATCCACGGGCTCCTGTTCATCCAGCCTCCACCGCTCCTCCACCGGCTACTATTCAAACAACCCTCTCCACGGGGTCCTGTTCAACCACCTCTCCACGGGCTACTGTTCATCCAGCCCTCCACCGGCTATTGTTCAACCATCCCTCCACTGGCTACTGTTCAACCCGCCCTCCACGGGGTCCCGTTCATCCACCCCCAACCGGCTTGATCGGGGTCTTGTTCATCCAGCAGCAACGGCCTCTAACCCTAAGGGGTCCTGTTGATCCAACCCCCACCGGGAACTGTTCATCCAACCCCCAACAATGCTCATTGTTTATCAAGAGGCAGTAGGTCGATCGGCTTCAGTTAGCAGCAGTAGCGAAGGAATCACACGATCGGGTTCAGTTAACAGCCAGGGATCGATCGATAGCTCGAGTTCAGTAACGCGTAGCCAGTGCAATCGCTCGGGTTCAGTAGGCGAATGCCTCGCTCGGGTTCAGTTAGAGCCCAATGCCTCGCACTCACGTGCGTACATGTACGAGAGAAATGCGCAAACCTCTGTGCATCGCTCGGCCCCGACCTCCCGCGTAACCGGGAACTCCCTGAAATTTTCCTCGCCCTCGTTTCTACCATGATTTTTTCCGTCATGGACGGCCCAAAGAATGTCATGTAGGTGCGTCTCCGGCCCGCCCAGGACGAAAAGCCCATTTTCTGTCATGATTTTTTTGTCATAGAATTAGGGGCCCACCACATCTATGATGATACCAGGTTTTGTCATAAACATCGTCATAGAAGTGTCATAAGTATGGCAGAAAAAAATTGTTCAGCCCAAAATGTCACATATGTATCTTTTTTGTAGTGAGTGCGCTAGGAGGGGTATCATAACTAATTGGTATTGAACTATTAATACTATTGATGGCCACATGCATGACCGACTATTCATGGCTATTATTGCTGGTAATTATTGTATTAAACTAGATTACACCATTGTTAGTTAACTATGAGATTGAATGCTTCATGGGGTCATTGTATCAGAGGCAACTGACTGTTGGGTCTCATCCATAAGGTGGTCTTATGATCCGACAGTAGGCACTTGGTCCTCTCGCTAGTATCCCTCCTGGAATTTTATGCTTGCAGCTGTAGCCCCAATGGGCCTCGTGTATACCTCATTGGCACATAGTCTTTTGAACCGTATTCTGATTGGCCTAGGCCTTGGGCTCGGCCGGATGTGTAATTGGGCCTACCCCTTAGGTATAACCCTGTCAAGACGTTTTTGTCGACTATTAAGATGCCCATGGTTGTTTCGTCAATCTCAAGATGTTATGTCGGATCAGTATCTCAGAGGTGTTCATAGCGATTGGGTGTGCATGTGTGCATTCATAGGGATGAGCGTATGCGCATGTATTTTTTTTATATTTTTTAAAAAGGAGGAAGACCCCCGGCCTCTACATCTGGGAGATGCATGCAACCACTTTATTAACTATTCACAAAAGACCTTACAAAGTAATACAGCAGTAAGACTGAAGCCACCGTCTAGGCAACATCTGTCGCTACTCCTATCCAGTTGATGAAGGGTGCTAATAGTCTGGGCCTAATACTAAATAGACCTCGCAGCCAAACCTAACATCTAAGTCCTGAGGGCCCAACCAAGCCACCTGGCGAGTATGGGGCACCCACCGGTCCGGCGCACACTTAGAGGCCGTCGCCGCCAGCTGCCACCAAACCTTCTTCAGAGCTGTACTGATGCATCTACCTTGCCCGGTCTAGCTGCCATCGACGCCACCATGACGCCAGATAGTGTCACCCTCCTGCGCGAGTCCATCATCACACATCAGACACCAAATCTCCAGGGCGCCATGCCATCGAGATTCGTCGCCATCAATGTGTACGATGAAGCACCGCTCCACCAAATATGTCCTCCACTGGTCCCTCGAGCCCGTGTACACCTCCAAGAATGATGCCCCCAAGGAGGAAATGACACAAGCGCACCGCCGTCTTCTGATCTATCGATCTAGGGTTTCCCCCCGGAGGTAGCAGATAGTGGTCTAGAACTTCTCCACGGCGATGCCTTCAAGAAGGAAACAACACCATAGAGCGCCGCCATAGCCGGCCTTGGCATCTAGCCAAGAGTAGGTTTTCACACAGATCAGTTCGAAGAAACTCCATCCAGCTTCTTGTGCACGGATTGCCTCCTTCTCTGCCGAAGACTAGACCAAAAGGATGTAGCCGCTGCCGCCTGACTGGCCGCGGCACCACCATGTTGTCAAATCAGCCAACTTTGCCAGGCCCACCACGCCAGCCTGCCACCGCATACCAGACCCATCGGCCCGCCAAAGCCCATCTAGGCCTGGCAAGATCCGAGATTCTGGAAGAAGACCCCGTCGTCACAGCCCACAGCCCGGTCTTTGCCGGCGTGAACTCAGGCAGCCCCGGGAGGGAGAGATCAGGGCGAGGTGCTGAGGGTCAGCGGCACGGTTTCCTCTGTGCCGCCTAGGTTTGGCGATGCGGGGGTCGGGGTCGTGACTTTTTGTGGATCTGATCATTCCCAGCCTCTGCACTAACTAGGGATGCATACGGCCATCTTAGTATCAGTACCAAGATAAACATTGTGTTCGGAATTTTTCAAATGAGTATCAAGATATTTCTTGATATGACCATCTTAGTATGAGTACCAAGATAAACATGGTGTTCATAATTTTTTAAATGAGTATCAAGATATTTCTTGGTGGTGGTTCCACCACACACTAAGCCTGATCCTCAATACACTACTACTGGAATTATGGGCTACGCCGAGTGCCACGGACACTCGGCAAAGGGCCGAAAACTGCCGGCAAAGCCTTTGTCGAGTGTCACCCTCGGCAAAAGTCACCCGGCGTACACCTCTTCGGTAAACAGGAGTTTGCCGAGAGCCAGAACACGGGCTTTTGGCAAAGACTTTGCCGAGAGCCAAACAGTACCACTCGGCAAAATAAAGTAGCTAACGGATAGCAGACGGTGACGGCGGTTTCTGACATGTGGGACCAGGGGAGCAGGCTGAGGGCCTTCTTTGCCGAGTGCCACTCTCGGCAAAGAGAGCCAGTAGGTGGCTGACACGTGTCAGCTCCTGAAATGTGGGGCCAGGCGAACAGGCCGAGGGCCAACTGTGCCGAGTGCAACTCTCGGCAAAGCCACCCAGTTGGTGGCTGGCACGTGTCAGCTCCTAACATGTGGGGCCAAGCGAACAGGCCGAGGGCCAACTGTGCCGAGTGCAACTCTCGGCAAAGCCACCTAGTAGGTGGCTGACATGTGTCAGCTCCTGACTTGTTGGACCAGGCGAATAGGCCGAGTGTCAACTTTGCCGAGAGCCACTCTCGGCAAAGCTGCCCAGTAGGTGGCTGACACGTGTCATCTCCTGACATGTGACCAGGCGAACAGGCCGAGGGCCAACTTTGTCGAGAGCGGCTCTCGGCAAAGAGAGCCAGTAGCAGGCTGACACGTGTCAGCTTCCGACACGTGGGACCAGGGAACATGCCGAGGGCCATCTTTGCCGAGTGTGTCTCTCGGCAAACTGAGCCAATAGGGGAGGGCCACGTCACTTCTCGAAAAAGTCGTGAAAATACTTTGCCGAGAGCCACCGTCGGCAGTCCTTTTTGCTTTACCGAGAGGCTTCTTGGTAAAGTTGCCAGGAGGGCTACATGTTATTATCCTTTACCGAGAGGCCTCTCGGTAAAGGTGTCAGGGTATACTGTTTGGTATACGTTTACCGAGAGGCCTCTCGGTAAAGGGTGCATTCTGGTCCAGTTTCACAGTCATTGCCGAGAGCCACCCTCAGCAATGGTGTGCCCATGAGCCTTTTTTCCCTGTTTCGGTTTCTTTCCTGCAGCGAAACATATACAGCAGCAGCATATAGTTTATCACACATAGAACATGTCACATATAGGCATGATTGAACAAAAGAAGCAATGATTGATTCTAAAAAACATTCCACATAAAAGCAATAGTGCATAAAAGCAATAGACCACAAGTTTAAAAGTCTCAAGATGCAAGAGTTCTCAACATACAAGGAACAGTTTCAAACATAACATAACATAAAGTTTATGCGATTTTGGAGATTGGAGTGATAACATCAACATTAGAAGGCATCATTCCGTTTGCTGCCCCAACTACATCAAACGGAGTGATAACATCAACATTAGAAGGCAACATTCCCTTTGCTGCCCCAACTCCACCAACTTGAGGTGGAACTATCGGAACATTGTTCAACCCTTGTGATGGGTTGAGCTGTGATGGATTGACGCAATAGTGAGATGAATGCATATGGTAATGCCGAAAATGGTGATAGAATTAGTTTGAATGAAACTCACAATGTTCCACATTGGCGTCGGTGGCATCTCTGGCATTAGTTGGCCTTGCATGGAACAAAGATTGGCCACCATATGTTGTAAAGACTTCACTAGATCATCTTGTGCCTTCAGCTTGGCCCGGTTTTCATCTCGTTCTTTCTCGGTGTCAATCAGTCGAGTCTACAATATGGCAATGCAAATGTCATTCATGTTTAAATGCAAATATGCAGGACCATGAAGGATCAATGAAGAAGCACTGACCTGAATATCCTCAATAATGCTCACGGAATGTGGTACGTGACGCTCTATGGTAGGAGTAGGGCCAGTACTCATAGCATGTAGCATGTTAACTCTCAGGAGAGAGGAGGTTATGATAGAATCGAGGTGAACCGCCATTCGGCCATTCGGTCTACTGCCTGCCGGCGCAATGTCCACAAGAGGGTCAAACGGTAGCACGTGAGGATCAGCGTCAGGCCCGTATGTCTACTTCAATTTTTTTGGTGTAGTTCTCTCCATCTGACCGGGCTTTAGAGCTGATCCAGTCCATCTCTTGGTGGAGAGGGTCCTTGTCCTTGTCGTCTTTGGTACGTTCGATGGTCCATGCCTCGAAGTAAGTGATATCCTTGCTAGTGTCTTCTTTCTACAAAAGAAAGCGATCCAAACAATCATGGGAATGCTCACAAATGAAAGAGAACATGATGAAAAGAAAAGGATGTGGTTGCCTACATGTTTTGAGACGATACCTGGGATGGTGAGGTTGCCTTGACGGTGTCCTCGACCCCCCATCAACTTATGCCATTCAGATATTACTTTGTGTTCATCCTACCACCCTGGATCTGTCCACCGTTCGACGATCTTCTCCCAGCACGGATGTTTGTCAGCGCACCACCGAGGAATCACCTGTAAATTAAAAAAATACATCTTAGTAAGGATTCTAATTTTGCCATAATGTAGGGAATAGAAAGCATCCATCGTCACTTTCCTTGAAGTTATTGTCCCGTGAAAGATGCGTCCCTCAAGCCTCCTGTTTGGAAATCCTATGGTTGAGATAGTCCGCGTGATACTTGACCACTAACTGGACGCGCTCCTCATAGTGCATGTCGTGGACAAGTTTCTTGACAATATTCTCAACCACCACATTTGCACGATCCTTCTGACCCTCAACGCATGTATAGAAATCCTACAAACATGCATACATGTGAGAAGGGTTAAATTATGACTATGGAAAATTGAAACCTTTTGGTATTGACATTTAGGTGTTTGAAAGGACTTACCCAGAAACTGTTCACCATTCGCATGGCTCTGTTATCAAAAACCCTCTAACGCATATCCAGGAAATCCGGTGCAAGTTTGTAGTGATCCCATGACCAAGCTGGCTCAATGATACCATTCGGCAAAGTGACCAGTCCAGGATAATTTAACCTACAAAGACCCCCAATGATGCCACTCGGCGATCGTGGCAGACGCCTCTCACCACCTTTTACTAAGCTTCTGCATTTCGAAGAGTGAAGTCATATTATATGTGAGGAAATGACAAAAGGTACAGTTTATATGGGATGAGTCGAGATAACCACTTACTTCTCTCCCATTGGTTTAATCAACACGTCTCTATGCACATATGGACGTCTTGGAAGCTTTGAAGGACCACGCAGCCACACTTTTCCTCTGGAAGTAGTGCTAATAGTCGAACGACTCGGTTGCGAACCGCTCACCTCGTGGTGCTCTGTCACCCGTGAGGGTCCATCCCCACCCTCAGAAACCTGACAAACAACCAGCCTCCTCTCGGCGGCGGCATCCTCCACCACCTCATCCTCCTCATCCTCCACCATCTCCTCCGCAAAATCCTCCTTGTCCTCCTCCTCACACGCCTCATCCCCATCCTCTGTTTCCTCCTCCTGAGCACCGTGAAGCACTGCATCAGAGGGTCGGGAGAAGAAAGAGGTGCTCTACTCTGGGCTGCTTTATGTACTCCTCGTCCGCCTCCTCCTCCTGCCTCACCTACTCCCCCTCCTCGTCTGCCTCCTCCTCCTGCCTCACCTACTCCCCCTCCTTGTCCGCCTCCTCGTCTGCCTCCTCCTCCTGCCTCACCTACTCCCCCTCCTTGTTCGCCTCCTACTCCTCCCCCGCGTGGTACTCGACCTTCGCACGTTTTGTAGGACAGGTGTCTAGACCCGCCAATCCTTTGGCCTTCTTGGCGGTTGTGGCAACTGATGAAGGAGTGGCCACTGCTTTCTCCGGTCGAGCAGGTTGATCATTGTATAGATCATTCACTTTTTTCAAACTTTCCTTGGGAATCTTCTTGCTACCTGTCATGTTTCAATCACCTGATACGAAGAAGAACAAACCAGTTAGTACAGATGATACAACTTGATGTAAATACAATAAATATATCATATGAAGAATAAATGGAATTGTCACACTAATACATATAGTTGTTACACACACAAATACATAGAGTTGTTGCACACACGAATACATAGAGTTGTTGCACACACGCATACATAGAATTGTTACACACACGAATACATAGACTTGTGACACACATACATAGAGTTCTCACACGATTACATGGAGCTGTTAGAAATAAGGGTCAACATTAGGTGCAACATTTGGATCACGGCTTTCATCATCGCTATCACACCCGCTCATACATTCATCCTCGAAGTCTTCAGGGGGGGCCCTCATCCTCATCTAGCCCCATGTGCCATCGCATAAGTAATGCCAAATCTCGAGGGTCAGAAACATCCTCGTATTCGTCCTCTGCATTATCTACTTCCATGTCATCCATGGCCTCATGTTCCATAGCATCATGTTCGTGATGCATGCCATCATCTTCCTTTGCATCATCTTCGTCTTCTTCAGTGTCTGCTTCTTGAAAGAACTATCCCTCGTATGTGTTAGGGTTTGTATGGTAATCGTCCTTGTTTGGGGTAGGTACCTTGATACGCGGGGGTACCTTGTACACGACATCCCACTTCAAGAGATAGATATATTCCGTAGATGTGCACGCGTATGGGAGAAAAAACACTTGTGTAGCCTGTTGAGCCATAATATAGACATCATTTCCTGCATATTTCGATGCTCGTTCAACTTGGACAAAGCCAATACTAGGGGTTCATCTCACTTTCTCAGGATTGAGCCAGCTACATCTGAATACGATGGGCTTCACTCCTTGTAAACCACAATACTGCAACTCATAAATTTCTTCGATGGTTCCATAGTAGTGACGTCCATCTATCCCTAGACAATAGACGGCACTATTTATTGACCTTCGGTTGGGCCTCTCACGCGTGTGTTTATCAGTGTGGAAGTGATACCCATTCATGTCGTAAGCCTTAATTGACTTGGCCTCGTATTCAAAACCTTTGGCTACTTCTCTCACTTTGGCGTCCATATCAACCTCCTGATATGCCTACAAGATTAATAGGAAATTGTCTTGTTCATTAGTGGAAGCATTACAGGCAAGTAAAAGTTAGAAAAGTTACTTTTCTTGAGAACCAAGAAATGAAACCGCCATCAGCATTGGTATCTTCAAGAAGGTGTGCTGATTCTTCGTCGCTAGGAGGCCGTGGTAGCTTCCAGAATTCATTCTGGAATTCCCTATCAATAGGAAGAATTCGAGTTAGAACTCAAGACTAGTGAGTAGTTGTCAATAAAGGTGTTCTACACTTACTTTATGTACGGTTGCACTTCTTCCATGTTGGTCAAGACATAGATCATAATAGTCGACCACTCAGTAGGTGAAAAGTTCTTGTTCTTCGGTCCACTTGCTTTGCCACCTTGGCCTTCGAAGAGGCTAAGGTCGGAAACATTACTGGTGGGTTCTTCATTGTAACGAGGAGCTGGATTTAACCTAGTCTGAATACTGTCATGATAGTACTTTGTCGTGGTCATGGCCACCTCATCGTTCAGGTATGCCTCGGCTATGGAGGCTTCAATGCGGGCTTTATTCTTACAGTTCCCACGAAGATGCTTGAACTCCCATTCAGGTGCATACTGCCATCAGAACTGCACAGGTCCTCCCATTCTAGCCTCATACGCAAGATGTAAGATCATATGTTGCATCGGATTAAAGAAACCTGGTGGAAATATCATCTCTAACTTGCATAGCAACTCAGGTGCTTGTTCCTCCAACTTTGCAACCACTTCATAATCTAGTTCTTTGGCACAAAGTCGACGGAAGAAGTAGCTCAACTCTGCCAGCACTCGCCAAATATCCTCTCTAACATACCCTCGAATCATCACAGGCATTATCCGCTCAAGCCATACATGGTAGTCATGACTCTTGAGGCCTCCTATTCGCTTTGTAGCCATATTCACCCCCCTCATGATATTAGCTGCATATCCATTAGGGAAGTACAAGTTGTTCACAATCCATTGGAGAATTTCCTTCCTTTGGGGCATTGAAGGCCTGAAAGGGGCTGGTGGCTTCTTCCAAGAATTACCTTTTGCACGAGGCACCAAATTTAATTTTGGCCTGTTGCATAGTTTGGCTTGATCGATCCTAGCATCAATGTTATCCTTTGACTTCTCGATGTCGAGGAGCGTGCCAAGTAAGGCCTCTGCAATATTCTTTTTAGTGTGCATTACATCAATGTTGTGTGGAAGTAGAAGATCTTTAAAGTAAGGGAGCCTCCATAAGCTTGGAATGTGAGTCCACTGGTGTGTCCCTCCATATCCCACAAAACCTTTCCCATCGAGCTTTTCCTCGAGAGCATCTAACTCATCCTTAAGCTGGGCACCTGTCATAATAGGTGGTGGCGGGTCATCAACAATAAACCTTTTTGGAAGTGCATAGCGTCTTGCCTATATGGGTGATCAAGACGAAGGAACTGCCGATGTTGGTCAAAGCATACATACTTGTGACCCTTAGCCAGCCAAATGAAAGTCACACGCTGTCGACACACTGGGCAAGGCCACTTCCCCTTTACACACCAACCACAAAATATCGCACGTGCCGGTAGGTCATGTAGCGATGTGTGGTACCAGATATGCATATTGAAGTGCTTCTTTGAAACGGTATCGTATGTCTGGACCCTGTTGTTCCAAGCAACAAGTAAGTCGTCCACCAATGGCTGCATATACACACTCATATGCTTCCCGGGATAGTTAGGACCTGGAATTATCAACGTCAGGAACATGTGATGTCGTTGCATGCAAACTCCAGGGGGCAGATTCAGGGGGATAACATATACTGGCCAACAACTGTATATGGCAGCCATCAAACCATATGGATTGAACCTGTCAGTTGTTATCTCAACAGCTACACTCGACGTTGCATCTTTTTTGTATTGTACATCTTCCCTTCGGCGGCCCATCTCATATATTGGGTAGTTTCCTCTGTCATATAAAGCCTCTGGATCCTTTCTGTGAACAAAATATATCGAAGGATATTGACGGCAATTGTGAGCTGCCTCCTGCTACCATCATCATCTATTACCTCAATATACCTAGAGGATTTGCAATTGACACAATAATTCATATCTTTATGTTCATTTCTAAATAACATGCATCCGTTTGGACAAGCATGTATTTGCTCATACGACATCTTAAGTGAACCGAGGATTTTGTTCGACTTGTACATGTTCTTTGGCAATATATTTTCTTTAGGCAATAGGCTAGCAATAACTGACAATAAATCATTGAAGCAAATTATGCTCATGTTATGGTTTGCCTTAAGGGCCATTAGGCGTGCAATGCCATCTAGTTGAGTAACCTCTATATGGGCGTGAAGTTGTTTTTGTGCCGCAAACAAAGCTGCATGATACTCTTCAGGGCTTTCCGGCGGCTCCTTGGAGTTCAGGTCCCCCCGCGGATCCGCACGGCGGATGTCATCTAACAGGTTTTCAATCCGAGTATCATATTCGCCGGTGCGTTGTCGCACCACCTCCGCCCTTGACTGTTCTGTCTCACCGTGAAAGATCCACTGGTAATAGCCTGGCGTAAACCCATATTTGCCTAAGTGTTTACTCATAGTAATCTTATCTCTTTCAGTCTGGTTATCACACTCCGTGCATGGGCACCAAATTCCATGAACTGGCGTTTCTCTAGCAAGTACTAATTCCAGGAAATCATTGGTCTTCGACCTCCACTCAGGGGTCATACCCTCCATGCTGGGATGTCCGGTGTACATCCACTCGCATTCTTCCATACTCTGATATAAAGTGAAACACACACATAATTTTTTTATGTAACAAGTGGTTCCGTCAAGTTTTACGACATGCACTGAGCTATGTAATAGTTAAAGATAGGTCCTAATCCCATCCGAGAATGTGTAGGTTGGGTTCGCTTTCATGACATACTCTGACCCGAGACAAAATTTCGGCAGCACCTCAGCCCTGTTCTCCAAATACACGTCTCAGCAATAAGCCAAGAGGATGTGTATCTAGAGAACAACAAGGAGACACTGTCGAAATTCTGTCTCGGATCTAAGTACATCATGAAAACGACCCGCCTACACATCCTCGGGTTGTCCATGGAAAACATGGACAATTCGAAAGAGTTGAGGTTATAAATATGAAAAGACTTGCATATTTATAGATACAACCCTTCCGAACGGGAGACACCTAGGTTACACGACTATTTAGGTGATCTACAAATAATGAAAACCTACACATGAACGAGAAGATATTACCCTTGAAGCGTGCAACGGAATTCACTCTCTCTATTGTCAAAATAGATGCATGTCCTGCATGAAAGAATGAAGTTGTGTCAATCATATGTCAAACACACAAACATCAATAACACTCACACACACACACTCCATACACAAACACACTCACATATCCATACACACACATCACACACTCACTCACACATGCACACACACACACATCAATAGCACCCCTCTCCCACACACACACTCACATCCACCATTCATTATATATGCACATATATACACACCTAAATATAAAAAAACATTCATTATATATGCACACATACACCAACATCACTCACTGACACAGTCACACAAAGCACACACTCACACACATTATTCACTATAAATGCATATATATACACCTTTTGTTGTAATGGAGAGGGGGAAACCCCTTTTATTTCAAAAAACGAGATTTAGTAGGGGAGCTCAGCAACGGGGCAGGGGGGCGGCGGGGGAGGTGGATGCCGGACGAGGTAGAGCTCAGTGGAAGGGATGAAACGCCGGTGGTGCTCGGTGAAGCTTGGCTGAGATGGTGGAGGTGGACGAGCTCGGTGGAGGTTGAGGGGTCGGGGGAGGCATTCCCGGTGGCGCCGCGGTGGAGGCAGAGCTCACCGGATGGGGCGGCGGCACTAAGGGGCGGCGGCGGACAGAGGGGGCGAGGGCGAGAGAAACAGAGAGAGAAGAGAGGAGTGAGCGCGCGCGAGGGGGAAATTTTGCATAAGTCCCCGCGGGAAACATTTCCGAGAGCCAACTTTTAGCGACACTCGGTAAAAGTCTTAACCTAGATCTCGGGGGCTTTTCCGAGAGCCGCACCGACAGTAGTTACCGAGGGCCGTCCAGCAGCACTCGACAATGGCGCATTTTCCGAGAGCAACTCTCGGTAAAGCATCCTTCTTGTGCATTCTCCATAATATGTATTATACTTTTTTTAGTTGTTTTCTTCCATGCTTGGAAAAAACATTAGCACATCAGAATTACCGTCTTGTGTTTACTTTTTCAAATGATGGGCTCGCCCGGTTCTAGAGACCAGCACCCCTCCGGTGGCCCTAACGGTCTAGGGCGTTGATCGGCACCGAGAGGGTGTGGTCCACGGTGAATAACTGCTTCTCTGTGTTAGTGCATGTCATCGCGAGATGACAGACCAAGTCTAGGCCAAAGCCACAGCAAGATCCCATATGTGTAGACCCGACGCGTCCGTTTCCCCCTCCAGGTGCCGGCCGTGAGGGGGGACACACCCCGGAGACGTGTGCCGCCTCTTCGGACATGCCACCACACCGTACGTCATGTATGAGGGCCCGGTGCGATGCTCCGATGGCATTGCTACCCCCCCCCCCAGGGCCCCCGTCCCGCCTAACCCTGTAGCATTTGACCATGGTATCTAGCCCTTTGACTTTGCACGGATGGGCTTTGACCAATGGAACACTCCACCCGGTTGTGTTAGGTCAGCCCATAGGAACACTTTAGAGCAACATCCGGGCCAAAGCCACAGCAAGACCCCATCCGTGTAGATCCGACGCGTCTGTCTTCCCCCTCCAGGTGCCGGCGGCGGCACCGTCCGTGAGGGGGGCACACCCCGGAGACGTGTGTCGGCCATGTGCAACCGCCACAACACTTCCAGACTTGTGAGAGGCCGCCTACACAAGATTTGGCGGCCGTGCTAGACCCCAGAGGCCATCGGCCATAGTCGTAGACATGCGAAGAGCAATCCGCAGAGAGGGAAGTGTTCAGATACTTCTTTAAAGTTCTCTCTCGGTGCCAGTCTAGAAAGTTGACCGGCACCGAGAGAGGGGGTAGGACATGGTCAACAATTGCTTCTTCTCATGTTTTTTACTTTACACTCTTTAAAGTTGAGCTTTGAAAAAAAATCATCAAAATTCATGGAATTTATAAACTTTGGTCATAAAAGCATATGAAATATGAGATACAAGAAAGATAGTGCAAAACAAAGACAAAAAGAGAAGGAAAACAATTTAGAGCAGTGGTTACCGAGGGTCAATCCTCGGCTCTCGGTAATGGCCACCTTTTCCGAGAGTAGCTCTCGGTAAAGCATCTAACCTAGATCTCTTTCCTTCTTGTGCATTCTGGATAATATGTATTATACTTTTTTTTGTTGTTTTCTTCCATGCTTGGCAAACAACCTTAGCACATCATAATTACCGTCTTGTGTTTGCTTCTTCGGATGGGTCTCGTCCTGTTCTAGAGACCGGCACCCCTCTCGTAGCCCCGGTGGTCTAGGGCGTTGTTCGGCACCTAGAGGGGGTAGGCCACGGGGAATAACTGCTTCTTCATGTTAGTGCATGTTATCACAAGATGACATACCAAGTCTAGGCCCGTTCTATCACGGGATCACCCACCGAAGACTCTGTCTTGGGGATGAACGCAGCCGGTCCTCGACGTTCCTGCACGTCTGTGGTTTCTGAGGCACGTGCCACGTCAAGGACGTGCGTTGCTTATTCAAATAGCACACCACCCCTGCATGCATATGCATGGGCCACGCGCATGTTGGCGTGCCCTCCTCCCCCTCGGACGGTCTCCATATCGAGCACCCATCCGGTGGCCCCGGCGGTCTAGGGCGTTATTCGGCACCGAGAGGGTGTAGTCGACGGTGATTAACTGCTTCTCCGTGTTAGTGCATGTCATCGCGAGATGACAGACCGAGGGTCGACTATCGGCCCTCGGGAATTTCTACTTTTTCCGAGGGTGACTCTCGGTAAATCATCTAACCTAGATCTAGGGGGACGTATTTTTCGATAGCTGCTCTCGGTAAATCATCTAACCTAGATCTAGAGTTGATTTATTTTCCGAGGGCCGCATCGACAAGCACTCGGTAAATGTGATGTCGACTACTTAAGCATATTTCCCCCTGTTGTTTCTTCTCTCAGCTCCCCACCGACCGGCGCCCCTCCTCCTCTGCTCCCCGCCGACCGGCGCCCCTCCACCGACTGGTGCCCCCTCCACCGCCGCCCCCCACACCACACCGAGCTCCTCCCTCCGGTGAGCCCCCCTGCTCTCCATGTGTGTATAGATAGATGGATTGATAGATGGATGCATAGATAGATGGATGGATTGATAGATGGATGCATAGATAGATGGATGGATTGATAGATGGATGCATAGATAGATGGATAGATTGATAGATGGGTGCATAGATAGATGGATGGATTTATCGATGGATGGATGCCATGTAGATAGATTTTTTTTAAAGAAAAAATGTAGATAATTGTTGATAATGTTGTATGCATGGATGCTATGTGTGGATGTGACCGATGAGATACGTGAGATAGTGTCGATGAGAGTTGTTCTTGGAGGAAGAAAAATCAACTTTTGAGCGATGATGGTTGATTTTGGTGAGCTCCTAATGTTATATCTTGATAACGCGCGAGAGGCTCACCCAGCTCAACCATCATCGAAAGTTGAAATACCCGTGAGAGAGTGTCCACCATATATACCACCACCAGCGAGAGTTGTTCTTGGAGGAAGAAAATCGACTTTTGATGATGGCGGTCGATCTACGTGAGCTCTTCATGTTTTGTCTTTCATGTTTGATTCTTATGTTATTTTCCATTGTGTGATGAAAGGTGTTAGCATCAATCGATTTTTTGGCTATGGCCTCCAACAGTGAAGCTTCCATTAGGGTTGACTCCACGGACACGAAGAAGAGCTCCGAGTACCGCTTGGAGGAACTCCTTGAGAAGAACCCAGAGCTGATCCTAATGAAGTTTTTTCTAGATCTGGCCAAGAAGAATCCCCCAGCTAAGGAGGGCAAGGCTCCACCATGCAAGGAGCCATTGAGTCCACCGACCATCATTCCCGACGATGCTTGGTCCTCCACTGTGGGGGATGCCCCCACGTGCTCTGACTCGACGATCACTGGTTTCACCGACTACACCTCGGAGTAGTCACCTAGATAGTTTGACGTTGATTTAGTGGTATAGTTATGTACCTGCTGATATGGACTTGGATGGCCACTTGCGATGCTTTTGATTGTATGAGTGATGAATGCTTATGTTGATTATGTATGATGTGCCTTATTTCTTTTTCTCTTGTAGATGAAGTGGTATGTGGTGTACAAAGGACGGTGTCCAGGAGTCTACAATCCATGGTCGGAATGCAATGAACAAATACTTCATTATGAAGGCAACTCCTTCGCCTCATTCAACAACAGAGAGATGGCAGAGTATCATTACAAACAGTATTTGCTTAAGCAAAAGAGAAAAATAGAATTACGCAATGGTGCAAGCCAGAGATGGCTTAACTGGTTCAGTGGGTTGAAGAACTTCATAATTCTCTTTTAGTTTGTCATAATTGTGGTGTTGCTTTTTATCATATGGTGCATGCATGCAGACCACTTTGTTGTTTAATTAGTAAGTAGGCACTTGTACTAAAGAGCTACTTTGTGATTCGAAATGAAGCTTGTGTGAACTATTTATGGATGCTTATGTGAGTTTGTTGTTAACCCGTGTGACTTGAAATGCGAGTTTGAGTATTGTATAAATGTTTTTGCTGCACCAACTCGAGCAAGAAACAGTATGAACAGAACTGGGAACAAAATTTTACCGATGGCGGTACTCGGCAAAGAGGCATGCGCTGGGAGCTGAAGGCACTTGGCTGTTGCGGTTATGCCGAGAGGACTCTCGGTAGAGCAGTGGTTACCGAGGGTCGACCCCAAGCTCTCGATAAATGAGCAGGTGCCGAGAGTCGCTCTCGGTAATAACTAGGGCACCATCAAAGTTTAGTCCCACCTCACCTAGAGACAAGCAACAAAACCTATTTAAATAGTGGGATAGTCCAGATGCAGTAAGCTTCGGTATTCATTACACTCTTGTCAAGGAGATGGACTATCACTTTGAATGTTCACCTGTCTCGAGCAGAGAACATTCAAAGTGATAGGCCTTCTTCTTAATGGTGGATGCTAGTGTTTTTTTATTAATGGTGTCAGAACAAGTCCGTTTTGTGCAGGAAGTGCTGGTCATGTTGCTCCGGTGGCCCCAGCGGTCTAGGGCGTTGTTCGGCACCTAGAGGGGGTAGGCCATGGGGAATAACTGCTTCTTCGTGTTAGTGCATGTCATTGCGAGATGACAGACCAAGTCTAGGCCCGTTCTGTTTCGTGAGGCACATGCCACGTCAAGGACGTGCGTTGCTTATTCAAATAGCACACCACCCTTGCATGCATATGCATGGGCCACGTGCATGTAGGGGAGCCCTCCCCCCCCCCCTCGGGCGGTCTCTATATCGAGCACCCATCCGGTAGCCCCGGCGGTCTAGGGAATTATTCAGCACCGAGAGGGTGTAGTCCACGGTGAATAACTGCTTCTCCGTGTTAGTGCATGTCATCGCGAGATGACAGACCAAGTCTAGGCCCGTTCTTCGAGATAGTCTATGGGTATCGAGAGGGAATGTGTCCGGTTTGTGCAGGAAGTGTGGGTCCTGTTGCTCCGTTGGCCTCGAAACTTCTTGTGCTCTCAAAGGAGGCCATCGCATGTATATGCATGGGCTATCCGGTTGCCACGGTGGTCTAGGAAGTTGACCGACACCGAGAGAGGGGGTAGGCCACGGTCAATAACTGCTTCTTCTCATGTTTTTTACTTTACACTCTTTAAAGTTGAGTTTTGAAAAAAACATCAAAAGTCATGGAATTTATAAACTTTGGTCGTAAAAGCATATAAAATATGAGATACAAAAAAGATAGTGCAAAACATAGACAAAAAGAGAAGGGAAAAAATTAGAGCAGTGGTTACCGAGGGTCGATTCTCGGCTCTCGGTAATTGCCACCGTTTCCGAGCATATGAAATATGAGATAGAAAAAGGATAGTGCAAAACATAGACAAAAAGAGAAGGGACAAAAATTAGAGCAGTGGTTACCGAGGGTCCATTCTCGGCTCTCGGTAATTGCCACCGTTTCCGAGAGCTACCCTCGGTACCGCATCCAACCTAGATCTCTTTCCTTCTTGTGCATTCTCGATAATATGCATTATACTTTTCTTTTCTTTTCTTTCATGCTTGGCAAACAACCTTAGCACATCATAATTACTGTCTTGTGTTTTCTTCTTCGGATGGGCCTCGTCCGGTTCTAGAGACCGGCACCCCTCTGGTTGCCCCGGTGGTCTAGGGCGATGTTCAGCACCTACAGGGGGTAGGCCATGGGGAATAACTGCTTCTTCGTGTTAGTGCATGTCATCGCGAGATGACAGACCAAGTGTACGCCCGTTCTGTCACGGGATCGCCAACCGAAGACTCTATCTCGGGGACGAATGCAGCCGGTCCTCGACGTTCCCGCCCGTGTGTGTGGTTTGTGAGGCACATGCCACGTCAAGGACGTGCGTTGCTTATTCAAATAGCACACCACCCCTGCATGCATATGCATGGGCCACACGCATGTAGGGGTGCCCTCCCCCCTCGGGCGGTCTCCATATCGAGCACCCATCCGGTGGCCCCGGCGGTCTAGGGCGTTCTTCGGCATCGAGAGGGTGTAGTCCATGGTGAATAACTGCTTCTCCGTGTTAGTGCATGTCATTGCGAGATGACAGACCAAGTCTAGGCTCATTCTGTCACGGGATCACCCACCGAAGATTCTGTCTCGGGGACGGATGCAGCCGGTCCTCGATGTTCCCGCCCATGTGTGTGGTTTGTGAGGCACGTGTCATGTCAAGGACGTGCGTCGCTTATTCAAATAGCACACCACCCCTGCATGCATATGCATGGGCCACACGCATGTAGGGGTGCCCTCCCCCCCTCGGGCAGTCTCTATATCGAGCACCCATCCGGTGGCCCCGGCAGTCTACGGCATTATTCGGCATCGAGAGGGTGTAGTCCATGGTGAATAACCGCTTTTCCGTGTTAGTGCATGTCATTGCAAGATGACAGACCAAGTCTAGGCCTGTTCTTAGAGATAGTCTATGGGTATCGAGAGGGAATGTGTCCGGTTTGTGCAGGAACTGCGGGTCCTGTTGCTCCGTTGGCCTCAAAACTTCTTGTGATCTCAAAGGAGGCCATCTCATGTATATGCATGGGCTATCTGGTGGCCTCGGTGGTCTAGGAAGTTGACTGGCACCGAGAGAGGGGGTAAGCCACGGTCAACAACTGCTTCTTCTCATGGTTTTTACTTTACACTCTTTAAAGTTCTCTTTTGGTGCCAGTCTAGAAAGTTGACCGGCACCGAGAGAGGGGGTAGGCCACGGTGAACAACTGCTTCTTCTCATGTTTTTTACTTTACACTCTTTAAAGTTGAGTTTTGAAAAAAATCATCAAAAGCCATGGAATTTATAAACTTTGGTCGTAAAAGCATATGAAATACGAGATACTAGAAAGATAGTGCAAAACAAAGACAAAATGAGAAGGGAAAAAATTAGAGAAGTGGTTACCGAGGGTCGATTCTCGGCTCTTGGTAATGGCCAACTTTTCCGAGAGCGGCTCTCAGTAAAGCATCCAACCTAGATTTCTTTCCTTCTTCTGCATTCTCGATAATATGTATTATACTTATGTTGTTGTTTTCTTTCATGTTTGGAAAACAACCTTAGCACATCATAATTACCGTCTTGTGTTTTCTTCTTGGGATGGGCCTCGTCCGATTCTAGAGACCGGCACCCCTCCGGTGGCCCCGGCGGATAGGTCGTTGTTCAGCACCTACAGGGGGTAGGCCACGGGGAATAACTGCTTCTTCGTGTTAGTGCATGTCATCGCGAGATGACAGACCAAGTCTAGGCACGTTCTGTCACGGGATCGCCCACCGAAGACTCTGTCTCAGGGACAAACACAACCGTTCCTCAACGTTCCCGCCCATGTGTGTGGTTTTTGAGGCACATGCCACATCAAGAACGTGTGTTGCTTATTCAAATAGCACACCACCCCTACATGCATATGCATGGGCCACGCGCATGTAGGGGTGCCCTCCACCCCCCTCGGGCGGTCTCCATATCGAGCACCCATCCAGTGGCCCCGGCGGTCTACGGCGTTATTCGGCACCGAGAGGGTGTAGTCCACGGTGAATAATTGCTTCTCCGTGTTATTGCATGTCATCGCGAGATGACAGACCAAGTCTAGGCTCGCTTTGTCACGTGATCACCCACCGAAGATTCTATCTCAGGGACGGACGCAGCCGGTCCTCGACATTCCCGCCCGTGTGTGTGGTTTGTGAGGCACGTCTCACGTCAAGGACGTGTATTGCTTATTCAAATAGCACACCACCCCTGCATGCATATGCATGGGCCACAAGCATGTAGGGGTGCCCTCCCCCCCCCTCAAGCGGTCTCTATATCGAGCACCCATCCGGTGGCCCCGACGGTCTAGGGCATTATTCGGCACCGAGAGGGTGTAGTCCACGGTGAATAACGGCCTCTCCGTGTTAGTGCATGTCATCGCGAGATGACAAACCAAGTCTAGGCCCTTTCTTCGAGATAGTCTATGGGTATCGAGAGGGAATGTCTCCGGTTTGTGCAGGAAGTGCGGGTCCTGGTTCTCTGTTGGCCTCGAAACTTCTTGTGCTCTCAAAGGAGGCCATCGCATGTATATGCATGGGCTATCCGGTGGCCCTGGTGGTCTAGGAAGTTGACCGGCACCGAGAGAGGGGGTAGGCCACGGTCAACAACTAATTCTTCTCATGTTTTTTACTTAACACTCTTTAAAGTTCTCTCTCGGTGCCGGTATACAAAGTTGACCGGCACCGAGAGAGGGGTAGGCCACGGTCAACAACTGCTTCTTCTCATGTTTTTTACTTTACACTCTTTAAAGTTCTCTCTCGTTGCCGGTCTAGAAAGTTGACCAGCACCGAGAGAGGGGGTAGGCCACGGTCAAAAGTCATGGAATTTATAAACTTTGGTCATAAAAGCATATGAAATATGAGATAAAAAAATATAGTGCAAAACAAAAACAAAAAGAGAAGGGAAAAAATTAGAGCAGTGGTTACCGAGGGTCGATTCTCGGCTCTCGGTAATGGCCACCTTTTCCGACAGCGGCTCTCGGTAAAGCATCCAACCTAGATCTCTTTCCTTCTTGTGCATATCTCGATAATATGTATTATACTTTTTTTTTGTTTTCTTTCAAGCTTAGCAAACAACCTTAGCACATCATAATTACCGTCTTGTGTTTTCTTCTTCGGATGGGCCTCGTGCAGTTCTAGAGACCGGCACCCCTCCGGTGGCCCCGGTGGTCTAGGGTGTTGTTCGGCACCTAGAGGGGGTAGGCCACGGGGAATAACTGCTTCTTCATGTTAGTGCATGTCTTCGCGAGATGACAGACCAAGTCTAGGCCCGTTCTGTCACGGGATCGCCCAACGAAGACTCTGTCTCGGGGACGAATGCAGTCGGTCCTCGATGTTCCCGCCCGTGTGTGTGGTTTGTGAGGCACGTGCCACGTCAAGGACGTGTGTCCCTTATTCAAATAGCACACCACCCCGGCGTGCATATGCATGGGCCACGCGCATGTAGGGGTGCCCTCCCCCCCGTGCGGTCTCCATATTGAGCACCCATCCGGTGGCCCCGGCGGTCTAGGGTGTTATTCGGCACCTAGAGGGTGTAGTTCATGATGAATAACCGCTTCTTCGTGTTGGTGCATGTCATAACGAGATGATAGACCATGTCTAGGCTCATTCTGTCACGGGATCACCCACCGAAGATTCTTTCTCGGGGAAGGATGCAGCCGCTCCTCGATGTTCCCGCCCGTGTGTGTGGTTTGTGA
>NC_041393.1:221733417-221751881 GCF_002162155.2 Triticum dicoccoides | reverse complement strand
TCCGGTGGCCCCGGCGGTCTAGGGCATTATTCGGCACCAAGAGGGTGTAGTGCATGGTGAATATCTGCTTCTCCGTGTTAGTGCATGTCATCACAAGATGACAGACCAAGTCTAGGCTCGTTCTTCGAGATAGTCTATGGGTATTGGGAGGGAATGTGTCTAGTTTGTGCAGGAAGTGCGGGTCCGGTTGCTCCGTTGGCCTCAAAACTTCTTGTGCTCTCAAAGGAGGCCATCGCATTTATATGCATGGGCTATCTGGTGGCCCCGGTGGTCTAGGAAGTTGACCGGCACCGAGAGAGGGGGTAGGCCACGGTCAACAACTGCTTCTTCTCATGTTTTTTACTTTACACTCTTTAAAGTTCTCTCTCAGTGCCGGTCTAGAAAGTTGATCGGCACCGAGAGAGGGGGTACGCCACGGTCAACAACTGCTTCTTCTCATGTTTTTTACTTTACACTCTTTAAAGTTCTCTCTCGGTGCCGGTCTAGAAAGTTGACTGGCATCGAGAGAGGGGGTAGGCCATGGTCGAAAGTCATGGAATTTATAAACTTTGGTCGTAAAAGCGTATGAAATATGATATACAAAAAAGAGAGTGCAAAACAAAAACAAAAAGAGAAGGGAAAAAAATTAGAGCAGTGGTTACCGAGGGTCGATTCTCGGCTCTTGGTAACGGCCACCTTTTCCAAGAGCGGCTCTCGGTAAAGCATCCAACCTAGATCTCTTTCCTTCTTGTGCATTCTCGATAATATGTATTATACTTTTTTGTTGTTGTTTTCTTTCATGCTTGGCAAACAACCTTAGCACATCATAATTACCGTCTTGTGTTTTCTTCTTCGGATGGGCCTCGTCCGGTTCTAGAGACCGGCACCCCTCCGGTGGCCCCGGCGGTCTAGGGCGTTGTTCGGCACCTATAGGGGGTAGGCCACGGGGAATAACTGCTTCTTCGTGTTAGTGCATGTCATCGCGAGATGACAGACCAAGTCTAGGCCCGTTCTGTCATGGGATCGCCCACCGAAGACTCTGTCTCGGGGACGAACACAGCCGGTCCTCGACGTTCCCGCCCGTGCGTGTGGCTTGTGAGGCAAGTGCCTCGTCAAGGAAGTGCATTGCTTATTCAAATCGCACACCACCCCTCCATGCATATGCATGGGCCACGCGCATGTAGGGGTGCCCTCCCCCCCCCTCGGGCGGTCTCCATATCGAGCACCCATCCGGTGGCCCCGGCGGTCTAGGGCGTTATTCGGCACCGAGAGGGTGTAGTCCACGATGAATAACTGTTCTCCGTGTTAGTGCATGTGATCGCGAGATGACAGACCAAGCCTAGGCTCGTTCTGTCATAGGATCACCCACCGAAGATTCTGTCTCGGGGACGCACGCAGCCGGTCCTCGACGTTCCCGCCCGTGTGTGTGGTTTGTGAGGCACATGTCACGCCAAGGACGTGCGCTGCTTATTCAAATAGCACACCACCCCTGCATGCATATGCATGGCAAAGGGGGCGAAACGGCTGAAGGGCAATGCACTCTACGGGAAGGCGGAGGGAGCCAGCCGAGGAGAAGGGTGAATCTTTTGGTTTTCACCATGGGAAAACACCATTTGACGACTTTTCACATTAGGGAGCAGTGGGTTTTACAGGCAGAGTCATCGTGATAATAGCTGCCGCGCCTGCTCCCGTCAATCAAAAAATAAAAATCATGTCGCACCTGCCGCACCCAAAGACCAGAGCAACGCCGAGGTGGATATTCAAATTTACCTGCTGGCAAGGAGATAAAAAATGGTGAAGAAACAAATGTGGCGGTGGCCTAGTTAATTGGGCGCACTAGCCCAACTAGCTAGCCACCATGCTTCACTGATGTACTCGGTGCGAAAGGTGGTCTTTTGTGATTTGACGACTCATTTACTTGCTTCGGCGCTACGACCGAGGAGGACCCAGAAAATGCGCGGTACGGCGTCCCACGTCTCGGCAAGGAATAAAATATGCATGCACCACCCGGGAGGACCCCGAAACCGTGCGGTAGGGTGTGCCATGTCTCGGCACGGAGGAAAAATGTGTGTGTAAAAATATACTGTACCAGACGTACTACCTATGGTTCGACCTCGGGACCCAGCCAGTCGATTGAAAACACCCCACTAGCCACACAACTTCATCATGCTAACATGGCACGAATGATAGGTGTGGTTAGCTCCGTCTCGACCAGCCACAATGGCTCTTGTTCTAGGCGATTCCTCTATTTTCCAAGCTTTTTTTAGTTATAATAACACCACGGCAAGCTCGCGATGCTCTTCGTGTGTGCCCGTGCGTCTAAAGGAGACGATGGAGAGGAGAGACAGATCGCAGACATGGGACCCACCAGTAAGTGAGTCAATGGTCAAGCACGTGTTGATGAACCATTCCCTCCACTCTACTCAACGTAATACTGTATAAAATTAAGTTATTATAGGACAAGGACAACAACCATTGTTGTTTTAGGCTATCGACTTACGCTTTGTAGTCCAGGTTGCCAGTTCGAATCTCGTATTCTAGATTTGTTAGTTTTAGGTCCAAATTTTATCAATGACAAGTGGGATCCCCATGTTTGTTCCGACATTTCAGTGTAGGATGGTTTTTTTGCACAAAAACTTTGCGCGGTTAGACAAGTAACAGCACGAGTTACACTAATTTTGCAAGTTTAGGAACAAAAATGACAACGACATAGAATATCACATCCACCCCGCTGCTTAGATGCTATGGTGATACGAGTTTTTACGTCGCTCAAACTGAGATCTAATGGCTTGGGAGTAGTCTTTGTAATTATGCGCAATTTCCAAACTCTCCAAGGTTTTTTTGCAAATAAAACATGCAGGCGTCGTGTGTGCCGCTGCATCTTGGATCCAACGGCTCCCAATTGCTAACATTAGGTGCTCCCTGATAATCCGCAAGTATACGGGATAGTTATATCCTCTTTCGATAAGTAAGAGTGTCGAACCTAACGAGGAGCTAAAGGTAGAACAAATATTCTCTCAAGCCCTATCTGCCACTGATACGACTCTACGCAAGCTTAGTATTTGCTTTACCTAGAACAAGTATGAAACTAGAAGTACTTTGTAGGTGTTGTTGGATAGGTTTGCAAGATAATAAAGAACACATAAATATAAAGTAGGGGCTGTTTAGATAAAGAAGCAATGAAGTAAATATAGTGAGTGCGGAAAAGTGGTGATAGGAGTTGTGTAATTGTCCCTAAGCAATTGACTACGTTACTAGACTGGTAATCACTATTGCAATTCTATTTGGGGGAGAGACATAAGCTAACATACTTTCTCTACTTGGATCATATGCACTTATGATTGGAACTCTAGCAAGCATCCGCAACTACTAAAGATCATTAAGGTAAAACCCAACCATAGCATTAAAGTATCAAGTCCCCTTTATCCCATACGCAAGCAACCTACTTACTCGGGTCTGTGCTTCTGTCACTCACGCCACCCACCATAAGCAAATCATGAACATATTGAAACCCCTTGAGGGAGTCCCGGACTAGGGGGTGTCCGGATAGCCGAACTATCATCATCGGCCGGACTCCAAAATTATGAAGATACAAGATTGAAGACTTCGTCCCGTGTCCGGATGGGACTTTCCTTGGCGTGGAAGGCAAGCTTGGCGATACGGATATGTAGATCTCCTACCATTGTAACCGACTCTGTGTAACCCTAGCCCTCTCCGGTGTCTATATAAACCGGATGGCTTTAGTCCGTAGGACGAACAACAATCATACCATAGGCTAGCTTCTAGGGTTTAGCCTCCTTGATCTCGTGGTAGATCTACTCTTGTAACCCACATCATCAATATTAATCAAGCAGGACGTAGGGTTTTACCTCCATAAAGAGGGCCCGAACCTGGGTAAAAACATCGTGTCCCTTGTCTCCTGTTACCATCGGCCTAGACGCACAGATCGGGACCCCCTACCCGAGATCCGCCGGTTTTGACACCGACATTGGTGCTTTCATTGAGAGTTCCTCTCTGTCGTCACCGGTAGGCTCGATGGCTTCTTCGATCATCATCAACGACGCAGTCCAGGGTGAGGTGTTTCTCCCCGGACAGATCTTCGTATTCGGCGGCTTTGCACTGCGGGCCAATTCGCTTGGCCATCTAGAGCAGATTGAAAGTTACGCCCCTGGCCGTCAGGTCAGATTTGGAAGTCTCAACTTCAAGGCTGACATCCGCGGGGACTTGATCCTCGACGGATTCGAGCCACGACCGTGCACGCCGCACTATCACGATGGGCATGATTTAGCTCTACAGCCGGACAGTACCCTGGAGGCCGCACTCAAGCCCGCTCCGATCTTCCATTCGAAGCCGGCCGCGCAGATCGAGGACGGATGGCTAGACATCGCCTCGGGCGCCGCAACCTCCACGGCGATAGAGCCGAACACTGATTTTGTCCCCCATGAGGCTCGCGACTCCGAGGTGCCAGACTCCTTGCCGGACTCTAGACCTCCCGCGCCCCTCCAGTCGAATCCGATTGGACGCCGATCATGGAGTTCACCGCGGCGGACATCTTTCAACACTCACCTTTTGGCGACATCTCGAGTTCGCTAAAGTATCTCTCGTTATCAGGAGAGCCCTAGCCGGACTGCGGCCAGGACGGTTGGGACGCGGACGATGAAAAAATTCAAAGCCCACCCACCACCCACTTGGTAGCCACTGTCGACGATCTAACCGACATGCTAGACTACGACTCCGAAGACATCGACGGTATGGACGACGATGCCGGAGACAACCAAGAGCCAGTGCCTACTGGGCACCGGACTACCACCCCAACTCATGACGTATGCATGGTGGATACACCAAAAGGAAGCAACAATGAGGAAAAACGGGACGTGGCGAAGGACAACTCCCCCAACAAACAACCAAAACGGCGACGCAAGCGCCGCCAAAGACCGGCCTCGATAAAAACGGCACCCATACGAACCCGGCTCTAGAGCAGGGCGAAGCAGTGGACGACGCACATGCCACCAAGCAGCCATCCGAGCATGATAAACTGGACAAGCAACCCATCCCCGGCGAAGACGATCTCACATCACCAGAGCATACGAACCTTCATAAAAGGCTCGTCGCCACTGCAAGAAGTTTGAAGAAGCAAAAGCGGAAGCTCAAAACAGCGGAGGACGCACTCAGAATGAGATGGAGCAAAGTACTCAACACCGCAGATAAATATGGCGCTAGTCACCAGACAAAGAGCTACCCGAAGCGCAAGCTGTTGCCCGAATTTGACGAGGAGGCCTTAGAGCCTACACAGTCAAAAAAGAAAGAAGCCTCCTGGCTGGATAGACGACCAGATGACAGGCCAAGTGCAACAAGGGGCGCCGCACACAAACCGGCACATGATCAGCTTAAAGACCCTCGGAAAAAGGATGACCCAGCCAGGTCTATCTATGGACCAAAAAAGAAGACTCCAGGAAGCAACATAACCCGCCGAGCATTTGAAGACAACGGCACACCCAAATACAGGGGTGCCGCACACCCACTATGTTTCACCGACGAGGTGCTGGATCATGGATTTCCAGCGGGATTCAAACCCGTAAACATAGAAGCATACGACGGAACAACAGACCCCGGAGTCTAGATTGAGGATTATATCCTACATATACATATGGCCAGAGGAGACGATCTCCATGCCATAAAATACCTACCCCTCAAGCTCAAAGGGACAGCTCGGCATTGGCTTAAAAGCCTCCTAGAAAATACCATTGGAAGTTGGGAAGAGCTTGAAGATGCGTTTCGAGCAAATTTTCAAGGGACTTATGTCCGCCCTCCGGATGCAGACGATTTAAGTCACATAACTCAACAGCCCGGAGAGTCAGCACGCAAATTTTGGAACAGGTTCCTCACTAAAAAGAACCAAATAGTCGACTGGCCGTACGCTGAAGCCTTAGCAGCCTTTAAACAGAACGTCCGAGACGAATGGCTCGCCAGACACCTCGGCCAGGAAAAACCAAGAACAATGGCACACTAACAAGCCTCATGACCCGCTTTTGCGCAGGGGAAGACAACTGGCTAGCTAGATGCAGCACCAGCGACCCGAGTACATCCGAAGTCAGGGATGGAAATGGGAAATCACGACGCAGAAAAGATCAGCGCCGGAACAAGGAAAATGGCCCAAATAGTACGGCGGTCAACGCCGGATTCAAAAGCTCTCGGCCGAATAACAAAACACTGCCCCTCAAGGACAACAGTGACGAGCTATCCAACCTAAACATGATTCTGGACAGGCTATGTCAAATACATGGTACCACCGGAAAGCCTGCAAACCATACCCACAGAAATTGTTGGCTCTTCAAGCAGTCCGACCGACTTAACGCTGAACACAAGGGGCTCGACACACCAAACGAAAGTGACGAACCCCAACAGCAGCACTCCGGACAACAGAAGACTTTCCCACTAGAAGTCAAGACAGTGAACTCACTTCATGTGACAACACGAAAACACAGCGCGGCACCTGACATACCAGGACACCGTCCGCAGAGTGGGGATAGACCCTACCAAAATTCGCCATAAACAGCACCTCCTTCACAGGAGTGGCGCCAGGCCTTTAAAGCCAACTATACAGGCTCTGCACTACCAGAGGTTGTGTCCGGTTCATCCGACAACCCCCATAGCGAAAAGCTCACTCTCCATAGCGCCCCATTTTACAGCGGCCATCGAGCACTCCGGGGGCGCACCGCTTTCGCCCGCTTTAACGCAATACCACACTACACGCCTTTTATACTTACAATGCCCGGTCAACGCGGCATAATCTCCCTAAAAGAGTAACTCCGAGTGTTCCTCGACCACGGAGAGCGTGGAGCTGCCTCGATAGCTAATCCGACCTCGCAGGTCAAGGCCCCTAAACACAGGTCATTCAGACCCCGAACACGGTTAGGCGAGTCCGGCGTAAATAAACAAGGGGCTTCCCAGCCGCCTAGCGCGTCTAAATGATGAGAGCCAATAAAGCTCAGCTTTGTTCATCTTCCAAATTACACTTTATTTTAATACAACTTTTGCACGATATTTCTTAGAAACTAAGTTCTTCTCTTTTACACAACGGAGACACAGGCGCAGACGTGCAGTAGGGACCCATTGCAAGGATTCTTTTCAGATTAAGACCCTGTGTAAACCTTTCTTACTGTCTCTTGTTGATACATATCCCCCGGTTTTCTACCATAACCGAGGAGGAGGCTAGCGTTTTGGCATCGGCCGCATCAGAAGTTACCGCCTGTACCTAGACACTAGGGGCTTAGGGCATTGTTCTGCCCGGTATCATAAAGACCGAACACCTCAGGGAGTGTTCGGCGTCTCGTGTTAGGCCTCATATGCATCATCTCCGAATCATGTCTTTGGTCAAATGTTGGGTTTGCCCGGCTCCTGTGTTTTGCTGCCTTACGTTCCGTATCATCGGCTAACGCGGCACCAGGAGAACTACTGCGATTGTGCCCCGGTTCGGCCGGGCAAGCACCTCAGTAGAGAAAGCTGAAAACTGACTGTCATGATATAGCGAGAGACTGGTCAACCACTCGATCGACCATTGGAATGTTTAGAATTCCTCCGCTTTGACGAAGGACCGCTTCCCGGTCAGGCACATGCGCGCCCCGAGTTCGGAGAAGAGCGGTGCCGCCAGGGGCTATATAGTAGCCCCACATTCGAGCTCCTATGGCTAAGTGAAAGTGATAAAGCATTATAGTCTGATTTCCTAGTTTGCTACGCCATCACCTCCTTAAAAGGACCAAGACGTTGGATTAAGTGTGAAAAAGCGCCCTTTTTTTGCAAACACCCCCGCACCATGTGCGTGGGGGCTGAAGCCAAAGACTGCCATCTTTCAGATTATACAAAAATATACGGCCGCACAGGAGATAGTTCAATACTTGAGCACACAAGTATAAAAAACTATTGCATTTATAAACATGATCTCAGAAATCATACATGTCATTCAAACATAACATTTTTCGAGCACTGCGACTCTATTTAAACGAGCGCCCTGCAGGACTTCCTCAAAATAGTGCCCGGTGGGGAATCGGCTTTTGTCCGAACCCCGGGATGCAACAGCGGTGGCATCCATCTCCGCCCAGTATGTCTTACCACGGGCGAGAGCCATCCGTGCACCTTCTATACACGCCGACCGCTTCATCGCCCCAATACGCGGCACCGCCCCAAGGAATTGCTGCAACAAGCCAAAATAACTCTTCGGCTTGGGCCTTCCCGGCCACAGATGAGCGACCACATCCGTCATGGCAAGTCCGGACAGTCTATTCAGCTCAGCCCACTCAACCAGCCGATCACTCAACGGAAGTGGACGCTCCAGACTATGGAATTGAGACCAGAAAAGCTCTTCCATTTTGTGATCCTTCTGACTTCGGAAGTGCACGACTGCGTCCGCCGCACTCGCTGCCAAGTCCAGATAAGGATCCTCCGCACCGTACAGTCGGCCCAGCTGAGCATACTTCGGATCTGTGAACTTCCTACGCAGCATAAAGGGCTTTCCAGCCACAATGTCCCCGACCTGACGCAGTTCCTCCTTCATAGCCTGCATTGAACTGCGGGCATCCTTGGCTTCAGCGTCGGCCTTTTTCAGGTCCTCTTGCTCCGCTTGGCATTCTGTTTTAAGAACTTCCTGGCGGTCGGTAGCAACTTTTAATTTTGCGGCCATCTCGGCCATCTCCTCCCTGCTTTGGCAGTGAGCAGCCTTCTCGGCTTCTAGCTCTTCTGCTGCCTTCGAGGCAGCCACCTCGCTCTTTCTGGCTTGCTCCTTGACCCGAGCAAGTTCCGCTCGAAGGTCTTCCACAGCAGCAGCACCTTCTGCATCAAGCATATAAATTGTAAGGAATGGGCGTCAGCTCCCTTACTATGCGACTGCGGGGCAACCACATACCTTGCGACTCATCAAGTCGTTTATTTACCAGCGAGATGTCCGCATCCGCAACGTCGAGTTGAGTCTTCAGCTCGGCAAATCCATCAGTCCGGCTAGCCACCGAACGATCCGCCACCTGCATAGGAAAGGTGACATTCTATAACTGAGATTATGATCCTCGGCACGCTGTCGCTTTCAACAACATACCAAGTCTCAGGGGCTACTATCTATACACGGCGTACTTCATGTGCAAAACTGTCAAAAGGTATGTCAATTTTTGCGTACCTCAAAACCCGTCAGCAAGCTTCCGACGGCCTCATACAATCCGCTCTCGGCGGACGAGATCCTTTCAATCACCGTACTCATTAATATGTGGTGATCTTCCGAGATAGACGCCCTCTTAAGAAAATCCCGCAGCTCCACCGGCCGTACTCCAATGGGTGCCGAACTCTCTGGCCCCGCCGGACTCGGGGAGACCCTCCGCAATGACACCTCAGGGTCGTCCGCCCCGCATGATGGGGCGGCAGATGGAGGTGTTTCACTCTCTATCATCTCCGGACGAAGGTCTCCCGAAGATGAGCTGTGCTGAGACGGGCTAGGATCCGAACTACAAGGTAAAAACTTCGGTTACCCTTAGAAATTAAGCAGGGGCGTTCACTATTATAAAATCCCCCTTTTTTACTTACGGCTCGCTGGAGGGCTGATTCCTATGAGGAAACAGTACGGCCGGGGTTCTTCCCGGCACCGGACCTTCCGGAACATATTTCTTTCCCCGCTTTGAGGCCTTGGCCTCCGGGTCTTCGGAAGCGGTCCTCTTCTCCCCCTGGAAGGAGGAACTCTTGATTCCTCCCTTACTAAAAGCCTCCTTGGCAGAAGTGGTAGTTTCCCTGTGCCCCCCTTCGCCCTCCTCTGGGGGCGCAACTTCCAACATTTTGATTAACACGGGATCTTTCGTGGTCTCAGGGAGGGGGGCCGGACACCGTATCAGTTTCGCGAGCGCTATCCACTCCTGTTCAAAGGATAGCTGGTTAAAAGGCGAACCCACGATAAATAAGTGGATAGTGTGTCCAGACACAGGGCTACTTACTTGAGTATCCGGGCGATTGCAGCTTAGGCCAGCGTCCTCGGTCAAGTCCGGACACATCTCTTGCGATCCGAAGAACAATTTGTACATCTCCATGGGTGTCAAACCCATAAAGTGTTGGAGAGTTTGTGGCCCCTCCGGATTGAACTCCCACAGGCGGAGGGGGCGACGTTGGCAGGGCAGTAGGCGCCGGATCAGCATAACCTATGCCACTGCGACTAGATTGATCCCCCTTTCTTGGAGGCCTCGAATCCGGTCCTACAAAAGGGGTACGTCTTTGGGTGGCCCCCAGTCACGCCCCCTGTCGATCCATGACGCCAACTGTTGTGGAGGACCCGAGCGGAAGACGGGCGGCGGCCTTTGCCTGCTGCCCCTAGGAGCGGTGACATAGAACCACTCATGTTGCCACATGCCGAGCTCCTCTTGAAAGGAGCCCTCGGGCCATGGAGCATCGGCCCTCTTGCTTATAAATGCCCCTCTGCACTCTGCCTGACGCCCCTCGATCATCTTCGGCTCCACATTGAAGGTTTTGAGCCACAAGCCGAAGTGAGGGGTAGTGCGGAGAAAAGCTTCGCAAATGACAATAAACGATGAGATGTGGAGGATGGACTCCGGAGCCAGGTCATGGAATTCCATCCCATAGTAAAACATGAGCCCCCTCATGAAGGGGTCCATCGGGAAGCCTAAACCCCTACGGAGGTGAGACACGAACACAACGCTCTCACCGGGCTCGGGAGTAGGGATAACTTGCCCTCGGGCAGGCAACCTATGCGAAATCTCATAGGTCAAATACCTGGCGTCTCTCAGCTTCAACACGTCTTCTTCCGTGACGGAGGAGGGCATCCACCGGCCCCGTGGGTCGGGGCTAGACATTGCCGAAGGTCGAAAGCGAATCTGGAGCCCTGGGTGTTGGAACTCGGGGGCGAGGGGCGGATTCAATTAAGGATTGAAAGAAAAGAACCGGCCTTGGTCTCGTTATAAAGAGGAAGAATACCAAGAGCCGTCCCCGTGGCCGTTTGGAACCCGCTTTCGGTGGAGGGGGCGTGGCGACGGGCGCGGTTGGGTTACCCACGTCCGTATTGACGGGAATCCCGGAATAAGGGGAACACGATCTCTGCTTCGACAAGACGTGCCAAGAAAACCGCTTCGCTAAACGCACTGAGGTGGAACAATAAAGACAATTTAAGTAAAGGCCTGGTGACGGTGTGACGTCACGCCATCGAATACGTCAGCAGATTGAACTTGTGTAAATATTATTCTCTCTACGGTGGTATGTGGAAATTATTTTGCAGAGCCGGACACTATCCTGGTGTTCACAATCTTCTATGAATTATTCGGAGGGAGAACCCGCCTTGCAATGCCGAAGACAACATGCGCGCCGGACTCATCGTCATTGAAGCCTGGTTCAGGGGCTACTGAGGGAGTCCCGGACTAGGGGGTGTCCGGATAGGCGAACTATCATCATCGGCCGGACTCCAAAATTATGAAGATACAAGATTTAAGACTTCGTCCCGTGTCCGGATGGGACTTTCCTTGGCGTGGAAGGCAAGCTTGGCGATACAGATATGTAGATCTCCTACCATTCTAACCGACTCTGTGTAACCCTAGCCCTCTCCGGTGTCTATATAAACCGGATGGCTTTAGTCCGTAGGACGAACAACAATCATACCATAGGCTAGCTTCTAGGGTTTAGCCTCCTTGATCTCGTGGTAGATCTACTCTTGTAACCCACATCATCAATATTAATCAAGCAGGACGTAGGGTTTTACCTCCATCAAGAGGGCCTGAACCTGGGTAAAAACATCGTGTCCCTCGTCTCCTATTACCATCCGCCTAGACGCACAGATCGGGACCCCCTACCCGAGATCCGCCGGTTTTGACACCGACACCCCTACATCAGGAATCCCTCACGCTTGCACGACACGGAGAGCACCATAGGACAGCACCAATAATAAAACATGCAACTCAAACCAATCATAGCAATTCATCAATCACCAATAGGACAACGGAAATCTACTAAGACATCATAGGATGGGAACACATAATTGGATAATAATATAAAGCGTAAAGCACCATGTTCAAGTAGAGGGTACAGTGGTTTGAGGGAGAGTGGACCTCTGAATATAGTTGGGGGAAGGTGATGGAGATGTTGGTGAAGATGATGAAGGTGTTGGTGAAGATCGCAGTGATGATGATGGCCCCCAGCAGCGCTCCGACGCCACCGGAAGCAAGCGGGAGAGGGCCCCCTTCTTCTTATTCTTCCTTGACCTCCTCCCTAGATGGGAGAAGGGTTTCCTCTCTGGTCCTTGGCTCCCATGGCTTGGGAGGGGCGAGAGCCCCTCCAAGAGTGTATCTATCTCTCTGTTTCTGTGTTCTCAGATTCTGTCCCTTCACCGTTTCTTTTATGTCTGGAGATCCGTAACTCCGATTGGGGTAAATCTTTCGCCCAGATTTTTCTCATAAAATTAGCTTTCTTGCGTCAAAAGAAGATTGCAAAGTTTCGTCCCATTTGGAAACTCTATGAAGGTACTTCCTTCACAAAATTTTACTCTTGTCAAAAACTTTGGAAAATTGCACAGGGAGCTAGGATGATTGGATTGAGCTCATCTTTGGTTTCCTTGGGTTATTTCTCAATATTAATCACCCTGCCAATTTGCAGCTCAAATGGAATTAAGAATAAAGCACTTCCTTTGCAAAATTTTAGAGAAGGCAGAAACTTGCATTGGATCATCTGCCCAATTTTTAATCTGTGGAACATGGGATGATGATGGAACTAGTGATTATATAAGAAGGACAAGCTTCACAATTTATGTGAGAATTTTCCCTGCTATAAAAATAATAGTTCCTTTAGAAAATGGCAGAAATGCAATATTGGTATTAAATAGGAAATGGAAATTTTACTTATTTAATTATGGCCAATATGATCGCCAGAGCTTGGATTAGGCATAATTATCCACTCCACCAATTCACCTGAATTTAGGAGATGTCTAGCCATGCCTTTTGATTTTATTCCTCAGAAAGGCAAGAAAAGGAATAAATCATAATTCAAAAATATTGCATGGGACTTGGCAATATTTTTGCATATCCAAGGTTTAGAAGGATAGAAGGGTCTCTAGGAATAGATGGGATGACCAACCGATCAAGGAAAATGATAGCCCCTTTGAAATCACAAAGGGCATATTCAAATCCCAAAAAATTGGAATTAGGGTGTGAGAGGGTTTAAGATGATGCAACTGAGGTCTTGCCCACTGAAAAAGACAGGAGCAAGCTTTGAAAGGTTGGAAATGACAAGAAATCTTAGAGTCATCCAACAAACTCAGGAGAAAGATTTTGAATAATGAGTGCCGGGAAGAAATAACAGCAAAAAAATTGATAACCCAATTTTGGGGTTGTTACACGTAGGACTCAACGTTCTGTCCGTTGAGATGTTCAACAATCTCCAAGTGCCATATGATCAGGTTTAGCCAACCAAGCCTTTCTCAGGAGTCACCGATGGTTCCACTACCCCGCTAGGGCAGGTTCGCCTCCCTGTCACCTTTGGACAGTGCAAGAACTACTGTACCGAGCTCATCAACTTCGACGTTGCCCACATTCTCCTGCCGTACAATGCCATCCTCGATTATCCAGCCCTGGCCAAGTTCATGGCAGTGACTCACCATGGTTACAATGTCCTCAAGATGCCGGGGAGCGACGGAGTTATCACAGACCCTTGTGAAGAGAAGGATGTGGTGTGCTCTCTCGAGCGTGCCTTCCAAGCTGCATCTGTCGAGGACCCAGACGGCAAGAGTGGGAACCTTCCCGAGGCAGCTCCCAAGAAGAAGAAGACATCAACCAGCTCAAGGCCTCAGGAGGCAGGCACCTCCGGTGGCACTACGCCAAGATCTGCGCCAGTCCAAGGGGTGCCTCCCTCCGTCGCATAGGAAGGCGCGCCCAGTGCCCTCCTCGGGCAAGGCTCGGGGGCTCTCTCCTGGAGGGCCACTAACATTGCCAAGATCACGAGGGAGGCACTCGGGCACCACTTGGAGGCATGCTTCACGGCACGTTTCCCTCAGGAAGGCATGAGGCAAGGAGGGCCCAACCCTCAGGAGTTCATCAACAAGGTCACTCAGGAGCTGCAGGAATCGAGAGTCATGCTCGGCAGCCGCCGCCTACCTGGCGTAGCTCCCCATCCAGGCGAGGATGGCGGGCTGCGCGTCTGCATCGACTACCCAGGGCTCAATCGAGCCGCGTCTCAGGGGCATTCCTGGCCTTCGCGCGTGGGATGCTGCGAGGGTCCACCTCATAGCTACGTTCGCATGCCTTTCGGCCTGCTGAACGCGGCTGCTTCTCATCAGCGCCTAAGGAGGAGCACTCTGGAGGCCTAGGTGGCCAGACCCCACGCGGCCCTAGCAGAGATGGAGATGGTCCTTGAGGGGCCGCCCGGACCCCCGGAGCCTCCTGAGGCTCAGGGCACCGATGGCTCGTGAGGATTGGCTTCTTCACCACGCATCATCAGCTACACCAACACCCCCTCATCTACAATGATATCAGGTGACATCTTTCGAGTTCCATTTCAGCTGGGAGCGCCCCCAGGGCTGCATCATTCCCAGGTCGCGTGGGTCTGTCCCTGCAGCATGTAACTCTTGCGCTTATGTCTTTAGCTTACCTTGCTGGGGGCGCCCCTCGGGCGGCATCATCCCCAAGCCACTCGGGCCTGACCCAGTGGCATGTATCTTTCCTGCATCTATCTAAGCTGGGTTTCTCTTTCATGCTTAACCTGCTTGTGATAATCGCCTGCTCGATTAACACCAACCTTTGGAGCCGCTCGCTGATACGTCTCCGTCGTATCTACTTTTCCAAACACTTTTGCCCTTGTTTTGGACTCTAACTTGTATGATTTGAATGGAACTAACCCAGACTGACGCTGTTTTCAGCAGAATTGCCATGGTGTTGTTTTTGTGCAGAAAATAAAAGTTCTCGGAACTACCGGAAACTCCACGGAATGTCTTAGGATATTTAATAAAAAATCCTCACCAAATAAGAAGACCAGGGGGCCCACACCCTGTCCACGAGTATGGGGGGCGCCCCCCTGGGTGCGCCCCCCTACCTCGTGGGCCCCCTGGTGGCCCTCCGACGCCAACTCCAACTCCATATATTGGCTTTCGGGGAGAAAAAAATCAGAGAGAAGAAATCATCACGTTTTACGATACGGAGCCGCCGCCAAGCCCTAATCTCGCTCGGGAGGGCTGATCTGGAGTCCGTTCGGGGCTCCGGAGAGGGGGGTTCGTCGCTGTCGTCATCATCAACCATCCACCATCACCAATTTCATGATTCCCACCGCCGTGCGTGAGTAATTCCATCGTAGGCTTGCTGGACGGTGATGGGTTGGATGAGATTTATCATGTAATCGAGTTAGTTTTGTTAGGGTTTGATCCCTAGTATCCATTATGTTCTGAGATTGATGTTGCTATGACTTTGCTATGCTTAATGCTTGTCACTAGGGCCCGAGTGCCATGATTTCAAATCTGAACCTATTATGTTTTCATGAATATATGTGAGTTCTTGATCCTATCTTGCAAGTCTATAGTCACCTACTATGTGTTATGATCCGGCAACCCCGAAGTGACAATAATCGGAACCACTCCCGGTGATGACCATAGTTTGAGGAGTTCATGTATTCACTATGTGCTAATGCTTTGTTCCGGTTCTCTATTAAAAGGAGGCCTTAATATCCCTTAGTTTCCAATAGGACCCCGCTGCCATGGGAGGGTAGGACAAAAGATGTCATGCAAGTTCTTTTCCATAAGCACGTATGACTACATTCGGAATACATGCCTACATTACATTGATGAACTGGAGCTAGTTCTGTGTCACCCTATGTTATGACTGTTACATGATGAACCACATCCGGCATAATTACCCATCATTGATCCGGTGCCTACGAGTTTTCCATATACTGGTTCTCGCTTATTTACTTTTCCATTGCTATTGTTACAATCACTACAAAATGCCAAAAACATTACTTTTGCTGTCTTTACTTTCATTACCATTACCACCACTATCATATTACTTTGCTACTGAACACCTTGCTACAGATACTAAGTTTCCAGGTGTGGTTGAATTGACAACTCAGCTGCTAATACTTGAGAATATTCTTTGGCTCCCCTTGTGTTGAATCAACAAATTTGGGTCGAATACTCTACCCTTGAAAACTGTTGCGATCCCCCATGCTTGTGGGTTATCAAGACCTTTTTCTGGCGCCGTTGCCGGGGAGCATATCTCTATTCTTTGAGTCACTTGGGATTTATATCTGCTGGACACTATGAAGAACTTGAAAGATGGTAAGACCAAGATTTTGCCCTCAACTACGAGGGGAGATAAGGAACTGACATCTAGCCTTGCACTAGATTCTCCTTCTGTTATAAGTAAGCTTGCGACACCTAAACCTGCTACTGCTATGAATTCTGATATGTCGCATGTTATTGATGATGCCACTTCTGCTATGCGTGATACTTATGATGAAACTACTTCTATGCTTGATACTACTGTGCCCCTTGGTGAATTTCTTGATGAGCAAATTGCTAGGTCTAGAGAAAGAGAAATTATTACACCTGAATACAATGATGAGAGTGATGATGAAAATATGCCCCCTATTCCTGGAGGTTATCTTTTTGATGCAGAATCTTCTGCAGCTATCCTTGCTTGCCAGGATAGATATGAGCTTAAGAGGTTGTTAGTTAAATGGAGTAAAGAATCTTTTAGAGATAGAATGAGACCTGACCCTGCTTTTGCTACTTTTCACCTATTTGTGTTCCCGATAAGGATTATTATGATTTTTCTGTTGATCCAGATATAATTACTTTGGTTGAATCCAATCCTTTCTACGGCTATGAATCTGAAACTGTTGTGGCACATCTTACTAAGTTGAATGATATAGCTGCCCTTTTTACTAATAATGAGAGATTGTGCTACCTTTATTTACGCAAAATATTTCTGTTCTCATTAAAGGGTGATGCTAAGATATGGTTTAATTCTCTTGATCCTGGTTGTGTGCAAAGTCCCCAGGATATGATTTATTACTTCTCTGCTAAATATTTCCCTGCTCATAAGAAACAAGCAGCTTTGAGGGAAGTATATAACTTTGTGCAAATTGAAGAGGAGAGTCTCCCACAAGCTTGGGGGAGGCTTTTCAAGTTACTTAATGCTTTGCCTGATCATCCTCTTAAGAAACCTGAAATACTTGATATCTTTTATAATGGTCTAACTGATGCTTCCAGAGATTACCTGGATAGTTGTGCTGGTTCTCTTTTCAGGGAAAGAACACCGGATGAAGCTGAAATTTTACTGAACAATATGTTGACAAATGAAAATAATTGGGCACCTCCCGAGCTAGCTCCTGAGGCAATTTCTGAGCCAATTATTGAACCTATTCCTAAACCAACTCCGAAGAAGAGAGGTGTTCTATTTCTCAGTCCCGAAGATATGCAATAGGCAAAGAAATCTATGAAAGAAAAAGGTATTAAAGCTGAAGATGTTAAGAATTTACCTCCTATTGAAGAAATACACGGTCTTAATTTACTGTCTGATGAAGAATCATATGATCTCAATTACTTATTTACTGAATAACCTCCCGATATCCCGACACAGGTAGTAAAGGTAAATTCTCTCTATAGATATGATAAAGTTGAAGTCCCTCCTACTAGAATTGCCAGCCAGTGCTTGGATGAGTTTGATAACTTTATGTTTAAGCAAGATGATTTTAATGCTTATTTTGGTAGACAATTAAAACAAGATGCTTATATGATTAAACGCTTGGGTGATTATATGGATGATATTAGAGGTGAACTTATGTAACGCCCCAGACACACCCGCCGGTGGTCGTTACTCCTGACGGGAACTAGACTGGCCTCACAGATCAATACTAGTCTTTTCTGCGCACTTTGTCCTCACTCATGCGCACCCGAGAGCAACTTCCCGGTCGGTCACCCATCCTGAAACAACTCCAAGTTGAGCACGCTTAACTTTGGAGTTCTTGCTGAATGGGCTCCCGGAAAAGAAGGAATTCCTTATTGATATGAGTAGTCTATCATCCCTAATAAGCCAGGTTATTACATACACCCCCACTCAGAGGAACCGACGTCCTCGTCGGGCCACAGGAACGTTCCCTCTTGGCACAACCGTCTGTGCATCCAGTCCGGTACATGTGCCATGCCGTGTGCCACGACGGGTCACAAACGTCATGAACAACATGACCACGTACCTGTCCGCAACCATCCGTGTAACCGCGAGGGTCGGCTCTGATACCAACTTGTAACGCCCCGGACACACCCGCCGATGGTCGTTACTCCTGGCGGGATCTAGACTGGCCTCACAGATCAATACTAGTCTTTTCTGCGCACTTTGTCCTCACTCATGCGCACCCGAGAGCAACTTCCCGGTCGGTCACCCATCCTGAAACTACTCCAAGCTGAGCACGCTTAACTTTGGAGTTCTTTCCGAATGGGCTCCCGGAAAAGAAGGAATTCCTTATTGATATGAGTAGTC
>NC_041393.1:221691676-221732947 GCF_002162155.2 Triticum dicoccoides | reverse complement strand
GTCTATCATCCCTAATAAGCCAGGCAATTACATAAACCTGGCTCTGATACCAACTTGTAACGCCCCGGACACACCCGCCGGTGGTCGTTACTCCTGGCGGGATCTAGACTGGCCTCACAGATCAATACTAGTCTTTTCTGCGCACTTTGTCCTCACTCATGCGCACCCGAGAGCAACTTCCCGGTCGGTTACCCATCCTGAAACTACTCCAAGCTGAGCACGCTTAACTTTGGAGTTCTTTCCGAATGGGCTCCCGGAAAAGAAGGAATTCCTTTTTGATATGAGTAGTCTATCATCCCTAATAAGCCAGGCTATTACAACTTAAACTTGTTAGAAAACATGCTTCTATGGTTACCACTCAAGTAGAACAAGTACTTAAAGCTCAAAAGGAAGTGCTTGATGAAATGAATAGTAAGAAAAATGATTATGCTGTTAGAGTGGCTACTAGAACCGATAGAATGACTCAGGAACCTTTGTATCCTGAAGGCCACCCTAAGAGAATCGAGCAAGATTCTCAGAGAAATGATATTGATGTGCCTAGTTCTTCTAGAAAGAATAAAAAGAAAAATGATAGGACGTTGCAAAGTTCTAGTGAACCTATTGCTGAACCATCTGAGAATCCAAATGATATTTCTATTTCTGATGCTGAAACACAATCAGGTGATGAACATGAACCTAGTGATAATGTTAATGATAATGTTCATGTTGATGCTCAACCTAGTAATGATAATGATGTAGAAGATGAACCTGCTGTTGATCTTGATAACCCACAATCAAGGAATCAACGTTATGATAAAAGAGACTTCGTTGCTAGGAAACATGGTAAAGAAAGGGAACCATGGGTTCAAAAACCCATGCCTTTTCCTCCGAAACCATCCAAGAAAAAGGATGATGAGGATTTTGAGCGCTTTGCTGAAATGATTAGACCTATCTTTTTGCGTATGCGATTAACTGATGTGCTCAAAACAAATCCTTATTCTAAGTATATGAAGGATATTATTACTAATAAAAGAAAGATACATGAAGCTGAAATTTCCACCATGCTTGCTAATTATACTTTTAAGGGTGGAATACCAAAGAAACTTGGAGATCCAGGAGTACCTACTATACCATGCTCCATTAAGAGAAATTATGTTAAAACTGCTTTGTGTGATCTCGGAGCCGGTGTTAGTGTTATGCCTCTCCCTTTATATCGTAGAGTTGACTTGAATAAGTTGACACCTACTGAAATATCTTTGCAAATGGCTGATAAATCAACTGCTATACCTGTTGGTATTTGTGAGGATGTGCCTGTTGTGGTTGCAAACGTTACTATTTTAACGGACTTTGTTATTCTTGATATTCCTAAGGATGATAGTATGTCTATTATTCTTGGAAGACCTTTCCTTAATACTGCAGGTGCTGTTATTGATTGCAACAAAGGCAACGTCACTTTTCATGTTAATGGCAATGAGCACACGGTACACTTTCCGAGGAAACAACCTCAGGTCCACAGTATCAACTCTATTGGAAAAATTCCATCGATTATATTTGGAGGTTTTGAATTTCCTCTCCCTACTGTCAAGAAAAAGTATGATATTCTTATTGTTGGGGATTTTCATATCCCCGTTGAGGTAACTTAGTGCTATTCGAAATTTCTCTGGTTCCGTGCTAATCAGAATGAGCTCGTTAACAAGACTTGATCAACCTTGTTAGTGGATTCTTTTTGATGAACATGAGATGGATGAAACTAGAAGCACAACCTTTTGTACCCTCTTTATATTTCCTGTTATTTAGTAGAAATAAAGTAAAATAGTATTTCTCTATGTTCTTCATCTGCCTCACACAAACACGAAAAACCAACTCAAGCACGACTTCCAACCCCCGTTGCTGTGATTTTCGATCTCCTTGCCCAAAGCACCTCTCGCAAAACTTCTTGGGGAGATTGTTCCTTGAAATAATGAAGATACTTTTGAGGGGCTCGTCGAGCCGGAGTTCGAAGGAAAAACAAAAGGAAGAAGAACAAAAGCCCAAATTTAATTTGCCTCGCACCGCGGAGGTCCGGCCGTGTGAATGGCCTTCCGATGACTTTTTGAGGAGAGTTGAGATTTATGAAGATTTATATTTATTAATTGAGAATGCTAGCCTCACCAACTTCCTCCGCAACCAACGTCATCAGTATCTCTTAGTCACAAATACCTTTGTGCAAAATTTCTACTTTTTCCCTAAGAATTCACCTCCATCGGTAGAATTTCATTTATATGACGTTGTTAAGAGGATGCCATTAGCTGAATTCTACAAGGTTTGCAAAATACCTTTTGAGGGCACCTTGGATGAACCACACCATAGCGAGGTAGAAGCTTTTATTAACACTATCACGGTGGGAGAAACCAGGAAGGTTTCTGATGCGAGAATTACTAGCATACATTTTCCTGTTTTACGCTACTTTGCCTTATTTGCTAGTCGTTGCTTGATAGGTCGCGGAAACTATGGAAACCTTAGTATTCCTGATGTTATGATTCTGTTCCATGGTTTATACTGTGATAACTCTGTTAGTATGGGCGGAATTGTTGCTAGACGGTTAAGTCTGAAACGTACTAAGGGCCCCATCTTTGGAGGCATTTATGCCTCACGCCTAGCTGAACATTTTGAAATACCTATTAGGCATGAGGGGAAAGAGGAAACATCGCTGCCTTGTGCTTATTTAGATTATAGGAGTATGCTAGCGCATGATTTTCTTGTTAAGAGTCATGAAGGGGAACTCAAATATAAATTGTACTTTGATAAACATCACCCTGAGATTATTACTTTGCCTGCTCCCTCTTTGTTTAACTTGTCTGCAGGTCCTCACATTGTTCCGTGGGCGGCCATTCAAGCCTATCGGAATCCCGCACCCGCCCCGGAACCGGAGCCACAAAATGAGCCTCCATGACTATCTGTTTATTCTTGGGATCCATAGGAGGCTGCCAGTCAGTGGCAGCCGGAGCCTTCAGCATCACAATATGACCCCAACTTCACTTACGGGTATCCGCCAGGCCATCCCTGGCAATAGACCAACTTAGGCTAAAAACCTAAGCTTGGGGGAGTACGTATTTCCCACCGACATTACATTTATGTTCACACACACTCATTGCTAGATGTCGGTGTTCATACTCTTTCACTGTAATATCCATGCTAGTTTATTTTCTTTTTCCTGCTTTCTTCTTGTGTGTTTAATAAACCTTTAGAAAACAAAAAAAATTAGTAGTAGCTTATTTCTTTGCTGTAGTAATTAAAAAGGAAAACCCAAAAATATTTCTCGTTCTTCTTTTGCTTGTTGGGAGCTTTCCCGTGTAAATAGTTTTTATTTTTCCTTTCTTTAGGGGTCGAGAAGACCTTATTGAAAATGCTTAGCGTCTCTTATATGCATGATTGTTTATTTAACTTAGAGCCCATATTACTTGTCTTCTCTCTTGAGTTGAATGCTTGTAGATTCCAGCTTAGTCCAATGCACGTGCACTCTTATTATTATTCACATTGTTCGATCGTGCAAGTGAAAGGCAATAATGATGATATATGATGGACTCATTGGGATGAGAAAAGATGGTACGAACTCGACCTCTCTTGTTTTTGTAAATATGATGATTCATCGTTCCTGAGTTAGCTATTATGAAGTAAGCATATTTGCATTGACATTTGGAGATTATAGTTGCTTGTGCCATGCTTGATTAGCTATGAGTTATAATGGTTTATCTTGCGTGCCAACACGCTATTAGAATGATTATGATGTGGTATGATGGGATGGTATCCTCCTTTAAATGAATTGAGTGACTAGACTTGGCACATGTTCACGCATGTAGTTGAATCAAATCAACATAGCCTTCACGATATTTATGTTCATGGTGGATTATATCCTACTCATGCTTGTATTCGGTGTAAATTAATTTTGATGCATGTTTAGGACTGTTGTCGCTCTCGCAGTTGGTCGCTTCCCAGTCTTTTGCTAGCCTTCACCTATACTAAGCGGGAATACTGCTTGTGCATCCAAATTCCTTAAACCCCAAAGTTGTTCCATATGAGTCCACTATAGCTTCCTATATGCGGTATCTACCTGCCGTTCCAAGTAAATTTGTATGTGCCAAACTCCAAACCTTCAAATAAAATTCTCTTTTTGTATGCTCGAGCAGCTCATGTTTCAACTAGGGCTGTCCTTATCTTCCATGTTAGGCGGTTATTCTCAAGAGGAGTGGACTCCGCTCCTCATTCACGAGAAAATGGCTGGTTACCGGGATGCCCAGTCCCATGCTTTATGCAAATTAAATCAAAATAATTGCAAACAAAACTCCCCTTGGGACCCGTTGAATGTTGGAGGCACTCGTTGTTTCGAGCAAGCCATGGATTGATGCTTGTGGAGGAAGGAGAGTATAAACTTTACCATTCTGTTTGGGAACCACCTATAATTTTTTTAGCATGGAAGATATCGTCATCTCATAGTTGTTGCGTTGACAGCGAAAGTATGCCGCTCAAAATGTTATTCAATCTCTATTTTAAAACCGAGCTCTGGCACCTCTACAAATCCCTGCTTCCCTTTGCGAAGGGCCCATATATTTACTTCTGTGTTGAGTCATCATCCTTCTTACTAAAAGCATGACTTGACTGGATCTCTTTTTTTATTATTGGTTTATATTGGGTATGACTTGACTGGATCTCTTTTACCATGAATTACAATGTTTAGTCAGTCCTTGATCTTTGAAGGTGCTCTGCATTTATGTTTTGCGGTCTCATAAAGGGCTAGCGAGATACCATTCCGTTATATCATGTTATGATTATTTTGAGAAAGTTTTGTCATCCGAGTTTTATTATTATAGCTCGCTAGCTGATTATGCTATTGATATGAGTAATTGTGAGACCTTTGTGTTATTGTGAGTATGGTTAGTTCATAATATTTGCTGAAACTTGAATGCTGGCTTTTCATGTTTACAACAACAAGAGCAAACAGAGTTTGTAAAAGTTTTTCTTTTTCTCTTTCAGTTTGACAACTGAATTGCTTGAGGACAAGCAAGGGTTTAAGCTTGGGGGAGTTGACACGTCTCCGTCGTATCTTCTTTTCCAAACACTTTTGCCCTTGTTTTGGACTCTAACTTGTGTGATTTGAACGGAACTAACCCGGACTGACGCTGTTTTCAGCAGAATTGCCATGGTGTTGTTTTTGTGCAGAAAATAAAAGATCTCGGAACGACCTGAAACTCCACGGAATGTCTTAGGATATTTAATAAAAAATCCTCGCCAAAGAAGAAGACCAGGGGGGCCACACCCTGTCCACAAGGGTGGGGGGCACCCCCCCCCTAGGCGCGCCCCCTACCTCGTGGGCCCCTTGGTAGCCCTCCGATGCCAACTCCAACTCCATATATTGGCTTTCGGGGAGAAAAAAATAAAAGAGAAGAAATCATCGCGTTTTACGATACAAAGCCGCCGCCAAGCCCTAATCTCTCTCGGGAGGGATGATCTGGAGTCCGTTCGGGGCTCCGGAGAGGGGGATTCGTCACCATCATCATCATCAACCATCCTCCATCACCAATTTCATGATGCTCACCGCCGTGCATGAGTAATTCCATCATAGGCTTGCTGGACGGTGATGGGTTGGATGAGATTTATCATGTAATCAAGTTAGTTTTGTTAGGGTTTGATCCCTAGTATCCATTATGTTCTGAGATTGATGTTGCTATGACTTTGCTATGCTTAATGCTTGTCACTAGGGCCCGAGTGCCATGATTTCAGATCTGAACCTATTATGTTTTCATGAATATATGTGAGTTCTTGATCCTATCTTGCAAGTCTATAGTCACCTACTATGTGTTATGATCCGGCAACCCCGAAGTGACAATAATCGGAACCACTCCCGGTGATGACCATAGTTTGAGGAGTTCATGTATTCACTATGTGTTAATCCTTTGTTTCGGTTCTCTATTAAAAGGAGGCCTTAATATCCCTTAGTTTCCAATAGGACCCCACTTCCACGTGAGGGTAGGACAAAAGATGTCATGCAAGTTCTTTTCCATAAGCACGTATGACTATATTCAGAATACATGCCTACATTACATCGATGAACTGGAGCTAGTTCTGTGTCACCCTATGTAATGACTGTTACATGATGAACCACATTCGGCATAATTATCCATGATTGATCCGGTGCCTATGAGTTTTCCATATACTGGTTCTCGCTTATTTACTTTTCTGTTGCTATTGTTACAATCACTACAAAATACCAAAAACAATACTTTTGCTGTCTTTACTTTCGTTACCATTACCACCACTATCATATTACTTTGCTACTAAACACCTTGCTGCAGATACTAAGTTTCCAGGTGTGGTTGAATTGACAACTCAGCTGCTAATACTTGAGAATATTCTTTGGCTCCCCTTGTGTCGAATCAACAAATTTGGGTTGAATACTCTACCCTTGAAAACTGTTGTCACACCCTAGCTAGTCATGCATTAGAGTGTTGCATCATGTTTACTCTTTCATCAGAAACTTGAAATGGGGATCTGTGAAACCCTCAGAATCATTTTGAAAATGACCCAAATAAAAATTTCTCCAAAAGGGTCCAAGAAAATGCTCATGTTGCTCTCTGAAAATATTGGACAGAGATAAAAATCAAACCAATATTTTTAGTGGCTCATGGACATTTATTTTTGGCATTTGGAATTAATGCATAAATATTTGCATTGGAAATATATTTCTATATATATTAATATATGTCCAAATATTATGCCAATTATAAAGGAGCTCTGGAATAATATATCTAGCCCCTGCAAAAATTGGCATAAGTTAAATAAATGATTTAATATATTATTTAAATCAAAACAAATGTCAGAAATTAGAAAACAGAAAAAAAATAAAAGGGAGAAGCTTACCTGGGCTCCTCCCTGTGCAGCCCAGCCAGCTGGCCGGCCCAGCCAGCAGGCGGCCCAGCCCGTCACCCTCCTCTGTCGTCTTCGTCCCGACAAAGGGAGGGGAGTGTGGCCGGCGCGCGCGCGCGCCACCGCGCCACGCCACCTCTCTCCCTGCCTGCCTGCCCTCCCCTCCTCGCCTCGATGCCCCTGGACGACGCCACGCCTCCCCCCTGCTCTCTCTCACTCGCCCTCGGCTCTTCCCTCCTCTCCCTCGCTCTCTCTCTCACACAGCCGAACACCACCGTCGCCGACGTTCGCCATAGCAGCCGTCTCCGGCCACCCCTCACTCCCCCGACTAGCTCAGAAGCTCCGCCACTACCCCCTCTTCCTCCCCACCGCTTCACGGGCCTCCGGAAGCCCTGTATCGCCGCCACGTCGCCGTTCCCCTCTTCGGGCTCCGACCATCATCGCCGTCGAATTCGCCGTCTCCAGCGCGTCTCCGAGCCCGCTTCGACGCCCACTGCAACCGCGGTGAGCCCCCGAGTCGTTTCCCCTTTCTTCCCTGGTCTCTTTCGACCTCTAGGCCTTAGCCCCACCTTGGCCGAGAGCTCCACGCCGCCGGTGATGTCGCCGTCGTGGCCACGGTCACCGTAGCACCCAACCGAGCACACTAGCGTGCTCCACACTTCACTAGGAACACGCAGCACGCACCAACGCCTCACCAAACACCCTGCAACGCCGATTCCGGCCGCACCCGAACTCCGGCGGCCGCAGCCGAGCTCGCCGTCGACGGTACCGGCCACCCCAGGCTCGGCCACCACCACCGTTCGACGCGCGGGAGCAAGAGCTCTCCAACGAGCCCAAGAACGGCCTCGCCCGTGCCCTGTAGCGCGATCCCGCATCGCGCCGCCGTCTCGGGCCTCGCCGGCGTCGTGTCGCCGGTGGGTTTGACCCACTTTGACCACGGCAGGACCCCCCTGAGTCCCTGACAGGTGGGCCCAGCCCTGTAGCTAATTAGGATTAGCGCTAACCACTGTTAGTTAACCCCCTGACACTGACCAGTGGGCCCCAGCGCCACTAATTAGTAATTAGGATTAATTTAACCCTGTTAAACCCCCTTGTCACTGACGTGTGGACCCCACACGTCAGGTTTGACCCCAGACAGCCGCAGTTGATCACTGACGTCATGCTGACGTCATGCTGGCGCAATAATTATATTTCTGGATTTAAATTAAATCAGGAAATTCCAGAATATTATTTAAACTTCAAAAATTCATAACTTTTATTCTGTAACTCCAAATTGGACAAATTATATATGAAAAATGATTAGAAAAATCCAATCTATCCATCTGTACTATTTTCATGCATGATCAAACAAGTTAAATTGATGTTTTAAGCAGAACAAGGAAAAGCACTTTAAAAGGCCATGTTTGAGTTTGAAATTTGAATCTTTGATTCAAATTTGCTCAAATCCTTCTGGTTTTAGTTGCATTAGCCCAACACACTCATATTGCCATGTTTCATGCATGCATCATATTGTTGCACATTGTTTGGTGATGTTGTGTATCGATGTCCTTTGCGACAGGTTCTGCCTCCGAGGAGTACCGTGATTACCCTAACAAAGAACCGTATCCGTGCATCGAACCATCAGGCAAGCAACCAACCATTGATCATATCGATACAATCCCATGTTCTCGCTCCTGCTCTCTTTTACTGCATTAAGACAACGCGTTTCAAACTGCTGTGTGCTACGGTAGTTGAACCCATTTCCTCTGCATGACCTGTCATTGCCACAGTAACTAGATGAAACCCACTAGCATGTGTAGGAGTTGATTGAGCCATATGTATGTGTTGTTCCTACCTTGCTATGCCTGCTATGCTTAGAGTCGTGTCAGGTCTGGTTCATCTGGGTGATGGGCTAGAGTGAAATGTTATGTCGGTAATGAGAGTGGTGTGGTGAACACGATTTGGTAAAGGTATCGATGAGAGGCCATGTAGGAGTACATGGTGGGTTGTTTCATTGAAGCCGACCTTAAGCACTGAGATCTGTATGTGTGATTTAAGAATCAGCTACTACCATGCATTGGGCCCGAAACCAATGGACCCTCTCGGCTTCTTATTTACCCTAGTTCTCCGTCCAGGAGTTGCAAGTAGTTTCTGGTGTTTGTAGCCTACTGGAGACCGTGGACAGCGCTGACCGTAGGGGTGGGCTGTGATGCGGTAGGTACGTGGCCGGGTGTACCGAATACCCGTTAGGTATCTCGGGAACCCTGTTCACATCGTTCGGGGCCGTATGGGAAACCTCGGCCGGACTCCCTGCGGATGGAACCTGAATAGGCGATAAACCTGGACTGGAGGCTTAGGTGATTAGGTAGGTCGTGGCCGACACCCACGTTGGGCTTCCGCTTGAAGGTTGCCGAGTACATGTCGTGTAAACGACGATAAGTGGTGAGAGCGTGTATGAAGAAGTACACCCCTGCAGGGTTAACATGATCTATTCGAATAGCCGTGTCCGCGGTAAAGGACTACTTGGTTGCCTATACAGTTCATAGACAAGTAAATGGAAACTACTAAAAGCCTCAAGATAAGAGTGAGTGCCGAGGATGGCTCTTCCGTAGGAAGACGGAGGTGGATCCTCGGTGGTGTATTGAAGTGGTGAGTGGTGGACTCGTGTGCGCAAAACCATTTCAAGTTGGAGTATCGTAGGATAGCCTAGCCAAGAGTCAAAGCTGGCTTGCTGCAATAACTCCACCAACCCTTCTTGATAACATGCATGTATGTAGGATCTGATGTAAGACTTGCTGAGTACCCTTGTACTCATGTTGCTATAATCTACATTTTTACAGAAGACGCTGCAACCCCTTCTGATGGGTTCTATGTAGACGTTGACATCAACAAGTAGGCTAAAGACCCAGGTGGTGACCCTGAGCTTGTGAAGGACCACGTAGTATAGCTAGGCTTTCCAAGCCTCCTTTATTTTACTAGTTGTCTGTACTCAGACAAGTTACTTCCGCTGCTGGTTTGTATGACTGTATGACTTGTATGTTGGGTCGTGAGACCCGTACCTTTGTGTATGTTATGTATGGCTCCCTGAGCCTTAAATAAAGTACTTGTGTCGTAGAGTCATGTTGTGATGCTTCGTTGTATTTGCACATATCGAGCATATTGTGTGTATGATTGAAATGCTTGGTATGTGTGGGATCTGACTATCTAGTTGTTTATCTTTAGTAGCCTCTCTTACCGGGAAATGTCTCCTAGTGTTACCGCTGAGCCATGGTAGCTTGCTACTGCTCTGGAACACTTAGGCTGGCCGGCATGTGTCCTTCTTCGTTCCTGTGTCTGTCCCTTCGGGGAAATGTCACGCATTGAGTACCGGAGTCCTGTTAGCCCGCTACAGCCCGGTTTACCGGAGTCCTGCTAGCCCAGTGCTACAGCCCGGACCCACTTGCTGATGACCGACACGTTCGAAGCTGGGTCATGGATGCCTGTCCCTGTAAGTCTGTGCCACTTTGGGTTTACGACTAGTCATGTCAGCCCGGGCTCTTTGTCATATGGATGCTAGCGACACTATCATATACGTGAGCCAAAAGGCGCAAACGGTCCCGGGCAAAGGTAAGGCGACACCCGTGGGAACACCGTGCGTGAGGCCGCAAAGTGATATGAAGTGTTACCGGCTAGATCGATGTGACATTGAGTTGGGGTCCTGACAGCGTTGGCATCAGAGCCGGACTGCCTGTAGGTTCTCCAAGCCAAACTGGTCGATGTTGAGTCTAGAAATTCTTTAGTTATATGTAGGGGAATTGTTTGTGGGTTGGAACGTAAGGCTCTTTTTATTTCTTTATCTTATGACATTCTGATCTGAGTCAGTCCATTCTTCCACCGGGGGTTAAGGAATTAGGATCTGTTCTCTCTATCAGGATCACGTGTTACTAATCAGTAGTACCTTATAAGTTTGAGGGATACAAGCCTAGTTCAGTTCTACTACCACATTATGTTGTTAGAATGGATTCAGAACTTTGACATGATGATGTTGAGTGTGTACGAAATCCTTTGTCAAATGTCTCAAAATCCTTCTTGAGCATTTACAGCTGTTATGCTGCCGAAATTTTGCTAGAAATTCTAATGCCCTTGCATTATGATTGTGCTTTCAGATGGCCACTCGCGACCTCAATCAAGTGGTTCGCCTGACTCGATGCCTAGATGTACCCGGCCATACTGCCAAGTTGGTCAGGGTAATGACTGAGGCTGGATACCGTTGGTATCCTGAGTACACGGTCGAAGAGCAATTCCGAGACTTTAATCAAAGCCAGTATCTCTGCACTGTCAGGATATTTCCATCTTATCCTGGATCCACCGAGCCTCTTCACTGCTCCTATGGACTCGGGGTTACTATTGAGATGGCTGTGCAGGACGCCGCCTACTCTATGATGACCATTATGCGAGTCAGATCTGGTTTATTTCGGGACTCTGATTTCCGGTATATGCCAGGATCACTTCCGGGAGCACAAGGGTATCTCCAGGCTATTTATGCTGACCCCACTCAGGAGGATTCACGGACTCGCACCACTGCTGAGATGCTCGAGGATAAGGACCGTGAAAATCGGTCCTTGAGGTTAGAGCTCTTCAATACCCGTGCTGACCACTGGGCCACTTTGACTCGGTTCGCACCGGCGGTGCAAGCTGGATTTTCAGATATGCGCGATCTCTATCCTGTGAGATCTGCTCTGCCAGACGTGATGGTTTGGCGTGATGTAGGAGGCATCACCCCACCTCGCGGTCCCCGCAGGCCACCGTCTGTTGGTCCAAGGCCTCATCCTAGCCCCTATGGTCCACAAGCTCCGCGAGATCGTCTGTTTCCGGATGATCATGTTGAGCTCCCAGGCTATGGAGGTGACTTCTACGAGGACTACTACGGATCGGTCTGAGTTAGTGGTAGTATCACTAGTTCGCACTAGCTGTGTCTTCTATCGTCCCGCGTGACTTGTGGGATATGACCTAGTTTGTACTCTTTCCGGAGGTGTAGAAAAATAATGTATAGGAGCTTGGGATGCCTCCGATGAGATGTAATCCTCTTTCACCGTAATAGTACTTTGTTTGGTCTTGTACTAAACCCTGTATGGTGTGTATGACGATGGAATAAAAGAAGCAGTTTCTGTATCTACCATGTCATACGGATGATCATCTTGCATTCCGAGTTATTCCTTACATTCTGTATCCTATGTCGGAATTTCATCATCCTGACTAAATCATTGTCTTGTTTACCTAGGATGGTCAACACGCGCGCTAACCCTGCTTCCCAAGAGCAGGCCGAAGGCAGTGAAGGCAGGAATGAAAATTTGCCTCATCCTCCTTCACTAGCCGAGGTTATGATGGAAGCTGAGAGAAACAAGCGGGAGACCAACCGTTTGTTGGAGCGTATTGAACAGAATACAGCACACCATCAGAGGGCTAACGTGGTGTCACTCAGTGATTTTATCAAATTGCATCCACCCACATTCCACCACTCCGTCGAGCCTCTGTTATCTCATTCGGAATGGACTGGGAGAAGTGCCTTCCATTTGCCGAATTCGCTTACAACAACAGCTATCAATCTAGCTTGGGTAAAGCCCCTTTTGAAGTTCTCTATGGACGACGGTGTCGAACACCCCTTAACTGGTCAGAGACCGGGGAAAGACAATTCTTTGGCCCGGATATGATTCAGGAAGCAGAAGAACAAGTTCGCATCGTTCGTGAAAAGTTGAAAACAGCCCAATCTCGTCAAAAGAGTCAATATGACCGAAAACATAAGGCTATGACTTTCGAGGTTGACGAGAAGGCTTATCTTCGGGTCACCCCTCTGAAGGGAACCCATCGTTTCGGTATCAAAGGCAAATTGGCTCCTCGTTACATTGGACCTTTTCGCATTCTCGCCAAACGAGGAGAAGTTGCCTACCAGCTGGAACTACCTCCGCATCTCTCCAGAGTCCACGATGTCTTCCACGTTTCTCAACTCAGGCGTTGCTTCTCGGATCCTATCCGTGAAGTGGACCACGAAACGCTTGATCTCCAAGATAATCTTACATATCGAGAGTACCCCATTCGTATCCTCGATCAGGCCGAGCGTACCACTCGACGTCATAACATCAAGTTTCTCAAAGTACAATGGTCGCACCATTCTGAGGATGAAGCAACTTGGGAAAGGGAGGATCGTCTTCGACTTGAGTACCCCGCCTTCTTCTCGGAGGAACCCAAATCTCGGGGCGAGATTCTTTTGAGTGGGGGTGAGTTGTCACACCCTAGCTAGTCATGCATTAGAGTGTTGCATCATGTTTACTCTTTCATCAGAAACTTGAAATGGGGATCTGTGAAACCCTCAGAATCATTTTGAAAATGACCCAAATAAAAATTTCTCCAAAAGGGTCCAAGAAAATGCTCATGTTGCTCTCTGAAAATATTGGACAGAGATAAAAATCAAACCAATATTTTTAGTGGCTCATGGACATTTATTTTGGGCATTTGGAATTAATGCATAAATATTTGCATTGGAAATATATTTCTATATATATTAATATATGTCCAAATATTATGCCAATTATAAAGGAGCTCTGGAATAATATATCTAGCCCCTGCAAAAATTGGCATAAGTTAAATAAATGATTTAATATATTATTTAAATCAAAACAAATGTCAGAAATTAGAAAACAGAAAAAAAATAAAAGGGAGAAGCTTACCTGGGCTCCTCCCTGTGCAGCCCAGCCAGCTGGCCGGCCCAGCCAGCAGGCGGCCCAGCCCGTCACCCTCCTCTGTCGTCTTCGTCCCGACAGAGGGAGGGGAGTGTGGCCGGCGCGCGCGCGCGCCACCGCGCCACGCCGCCTCTCTCCCTGCCTGCCTGCCCTCCCCTCCTCGCCTCGATGCCCCTGGACGACGCCACGCCTCCCCCCTGCTCTCTCTCACTCGCCCTCGGCTCTTCCCTCCTCTCCCTCGCTCTCTCTCTCACACAGCCGAACACCACCGTCGCCGACGTTCGCCATAGCAGCCGTCTCCGGCCACCCCTCACTCCCCCGACTAGCTCAGAAGCTCCGCCACTACCCCCTCTTCCTCCCCACCGCTTCACGGGCCTCCGGAAGCCCTGTATCGCCGCCACGTCGCCGTTCCCCTCTTCGGGCTCCGACCATCATCACCGTCGAATTCGCCGTCTCCAGCGCGTCTCCGAGCCCGCTTCGACGCCCACTGCAACCGCGGTGAGCCCCCGAGTCGTTTCCCCCTTCTTCCCTGGTCTCTTTCGACCTCTAGGCCTTAGCCCCACCTTGGCCGAGAGCTCCACGCCGCCGGCGATGTCGCCGTCGTGGCCACGGTCACCGTAGCACCCAACCGAGCACACTAGCATGCTCCACACTTCACTAGGAACACGCAGCACGCACCAACGCCTCACCAAACACCCTGCAACGCCGATTCCGGCCGCACCCGAACTCCGGCGGCCGCAGCCGAGCTCGCCGTCGATGGTACCGGCCACCCCAGGCTCGGCCACCACCACCGTTCGACGCGCGGGAGCAAGAGCTCTCCAACGAGCCCAAGAACGGCCTCGCCCGTGCCCTGTAGCGTGATCCCGCATCGCGCCGCCGTCTCGGGCCTCGCCGGCGTCGTGTCGCCGGTGGGTTTGACCCACTTTGACCACGGCAGGACCCCCCTGAGTCCCTGACAGGTGGGCCCAGCCCTGTAGCTAATTAGGATTAGCGCTAACCACTGTTAGTTAACCCCCTGACACTGACCAGTGGGCCCCAGCGCCACTAATTAGTAATTAGGATTAATTTAACCCTGTTAAACCCCCCTGTCACTGACGTGTGGACCCCACACGTCAGGTTTGACCCCAGACAGCCGCAGTTGACCACTGACGTCATGCTGACGTCATGCTGGCGCAATAATTATATTTCTGGATTTAAATTAAATCAGGAAATTCCAGAATATTATTTAAACTTCAAAAATTCATAACTTTTATTCTGTAACTCCAAATTGGACAAATTATATATGAAAAATGATCAGAAAAATCCAATCTATCCATCTGTACTATTTTCATGCATGATCAAACAAGTTAAATTGATGTTTTAAGCAGAACAAGGAAAAGCACTTTAAAAGGCCATGTTTGAGTTTGAAATTTGAATCTTTGATTCAAATTTGCTCAAATCCTTCTGGTTTTAGTTGCATTAGCCCAACACACTCATATTGCCATGTTTCATGCATGCATCATATTGTTGCACATTGTTTGGTGATGTTGTGTATCGATGTCCTTTGCGACAGGTTCTGCCTCCGAGGAGTACCGTGATTACCCTAACAAAGAACCGTATCCGTGCATCGAACCATCAGGCAAGCAACCAACCATTGATCATATCGATACAATCCCATGTTCTCGCTCCTGCTCTCTTTTACTGCATTAAGACAACGCGTTTCAAACTGCTGTGTGCTACGGTAGTTGAACCCATTTCCTCTGCATGACCTGTCATTGCCACAGTAACGAGATGAAACCCACTAGCATGTGTAGGAGTTGATTGAGCCATATGTATGTGTTGTTCCTACCTTGCTATGCATGCTATGCTTAGAGTCGTGTCAGGTCTGGTTCATCTGGGTGATGGGCTAGAGTGAAATGTTATGTCGGTAATGAGAGTGGTGTGGTGAACACGATTTGGTAAAGGTATCGATGAGAGGCCATGTAGGAGTACATGGTGGGTTGTTTCATTGAAGCCGACCTTAAGCACTGAGATCTGTATGTGTGATTTAAGAATCAGCTACTACCATGCATTGGGCCCGAAACCAATGGACCCTCTCGGCTTCTTATTCACCCTAGTTCTCCGTCCAGGAGTTGCAAGTAGTTTCTGGTGTTTGTAGCCTACTGGAGGCCGTGGACAGCGCTGACCGTAGGGGTGGGCTGTGATGCAGTAGGTACGTGGCCGGGTGTACCGAATACCCGTTAGGTATCTCGGGAACCCTGTTCACATCGTTCGGGGCCGTATGGGAAACCTCGGCCGGACTCCCTGCGGATGGAACCTGGATAGGCGATAAACCTGGACTGGAGGCTTAGGTGATTAGGTAGGTCGTGGCCGACACCCACGTTGGGCTTCCGCTTGAAGGTTGCCGAGTACATGTCGTGTAAACGACGATAAGTGGTGAGAGCGTGTATGAAGGAGTACACCCCTGCAGGGTTAACATGATCTATTCGAATAGCCGCGTCCGCGGTAAAGGACTACTTGGTTGCCTATACAGTTCATAGACAAGTAAATGGAAACTGTTAAAAGCCTCAAGATAAGTGTGAGTGCCGAGGATGGCTCTTCCGTAGGAAGACGGAGGTGGATCCTCGGTAGTGTATTGAAGTGGTGAGTAGTGGACTCGTGTGCGCAAAACCATTTCAAGTTGGAGTATCGTAGGATAGCCTAGCCAAGAGTCAAAGCTGGCTTGCTGCAATAACTCCACCAACCCTTCTTGATAATATGCATGTATATAGGATCTGATGTAAGTCTTGCTGAGTACCTTTGTACTCATGTTGCTATAATCTACATTTTTACAGAAGACGCTGCAACCCCTTCTGATGGGTTCTATGTAGACGTTGACATCAACGAGTAGGCTAAAGACCCAGGTGGTGACCCTGAGCTTGTGAAGGACCACGTAGTATAGCTAGGCTTTCCAAGCCTCTTTTATGTTACTAGTTGTCTGTACTCAGACAAGTTACTTCCGCTGCTGGTTTGTATGACTGTATGACTTGTATGTTGGGTCGTGAGACCCGTACCTTTGTGTATGATATGTATGGCTCCCTGAGCCTTAAATAAAGTACTTGTGTCGTAGAGTCATGTTGTGATGCTTCGTTGTATTTGCACATATCGAGCATATTGTGTGTATGATTGAAATGCTTGGTATGTGTGGGATCTGACTATCTAGTTGTTTATCTTTAGTAGCCTCTCTTACCGGGAAATGTCTCCTAGTGTTACCGCTGAGCCATGGTAGCTTGCTACTGCTCTGGAACACTTAGGCTGGCCGGCATGTGTCCTTCTTCGTTCCTGTGTCTGTCCCTTCGGGGAAATGTCACGCATTGAGTACCGGAGTCCTGTTAGCCCGCTACAGCCCGGTTTACCGGAGTCCTGCTAGCCCAGTGCTACAGCCCGGACCCACTTGCTGATGACCGACACGTTCGAAGCTGGGTCATGGATGCCTGTCCCTGTAAGTCTGTGCCACTTTGGGTTTACGACTAGTCATGTCAGCCCGGGCTCTTTGTCATATGGATGCTAGCGACACTATCATATACGCGAGCCAAAAGGCGCAAACGGTCCCGGGCAAAGGTAAGGCGACACCCGTGGGAACATCGTGCGTGAGGCCGCAAAGTGATATGAAGTGTTACCGGCTAGATCGATGTGACATCGAGTTGGGGTCCTGACAACTGTTGCGATCCCCTATACTTGTGGGTTATCACTCGCTCTGGCATGACGCTTGTGCGTGGGTCCGTCCTTGCAACATCGACAAATCTGAGTGGTCGAGCTCTGTCCGCGGTAGCCCCGCAAGGCACCACCTCACCAGGCCCTCAATGCCCTCATCACTCCTTCGGAGCAACCAATGGCGGGCCGGAAATCGTGATGGCAACCCCTGTTTTCCTCGTGTTGGTTTACAGGGCCCCTCTAAGGAATAACGTTGGGGGAGGCCTTCACGAGCTCTATTTCTCTCTCGCCCGTGCGAACTGCTTGCACGTTAAAAGGGGGCGCCTGAGCATCGCGACTCAGGGGCTCTTACTGGCTCTCTAGCCCTCACCCCTGGCCTTGTCCACGGCATCGCGACCTGGCATACCATCGGCGGCTGAGCTCGCTCGAGGGCCGGGACCTGAGGACGTAGAGCATGAAGGAGAGTGCGGGAGAGAGAGGAGAAGCTCACGAGGGCCTGACCCAGCAACTTACCAGCTGCCGACGCACAGGTCCGGCACCTCGCTGACGAACGGCTCCAAGCTCCCGAGATAAGTCACACTCCTGAAACAGCTAGTTAACGCAGCACCAAACCTTCACTTAATGCGGCTCTGTCATGGCGACGTTGCCTTCCTTTCTCGCCTAACGGCGGCTGCTTGGGCGCTAAAGGGGACGTCCTGAGCATCGCGCCTCGGGGGCTCTTACTGGACCTTGGGCCGCTCACCTCCTGGCCTTGACCACGGCCTCGTGACCTGGCATACCAGCGACGGCTGAAGCCTGCCTGGGGACCAGGACCTGTCAGCGTAGAGCACCAAGCCCTCGTGAGGTTAAAAGTGGGAACCAATTTGAGACAGGACAAGCATCTCGCACCACTCCGTGAAAAGGATTATATTAACAAAAGACATTGCAGACGCTTTACATGCCCCCACGGGGTATTTCCTTGATTCCTCGCAGGGAACAAAAGGTGCAAATCCTAAGGAGCCCTAACTACAGGTGCATTTGCGGCGACGCCATCATCAACAGTGGGCCACGAGAGGCCGGCGCCAGCCCCATCCAGATCAGTCGCGCCGGCTGCCTGACGCAGCCACCCTGCTCCGAGGGGATGTGAGCTCGGGGGCTCACAGCTGTCGTCGCTCGTCTCCGGAGTCACGAGAAGCTCGGGAGGGTCACTGGACCCCCCGACATCTCCGCTGCTACCAAAGGAGCTGCTGGAGAAGCGGGTGGCAGGCTTAGCCCTCGCCACTTCAGTGCCACGGCCGCCGTCCCTGGGGCAGCACTCCAGTCGGCGTCCTTCCGTGTCGAAGACCTTGAAGAGCATCAAGGAGGCGCCGTCGTATTCGAGATGAATCACGAGGGCGCCCCCTGTTCGGCAGACCCAGGGGATCTCGGCCCAGCCTCGGGTCATGTAGACTTTGCCCGGAGCGACACCTCAACCTCCGCTCCGGTCGCGAGGGCACCGCAATCGGCGTGCTACAACCAGAGCTCAAGAGGCCCCCTCAGCGGCATCTCGAAGGCAAAACAAGGAGGGAAGCAAATCCAGGAGATTGGAGGCATGGCGGTGTGAAGCACGAGCTGGCGAGAGGAGTCCGCGGCATGGACTCCAGGGGCGATGACATGCGTCGCTGTGATTCGTCGGGGTCACCGACTATGCGGGCGGCGCCGCTCAGCATCTTCTTCCCTAGGGCCCTCGTCCCAGGCATGCAAGGGCAGCGAAAACACAGGTGGAGGCCGCTCGTACCAAGGCCTCGACGTCCCTTGCCGAGCGACCTCATCAAGGCAGCCGGGGATTGGCAGCTTCTTCGGCGGGAGCGGGACGGGCCCCTCTCAGGGGGCCTTTCCTTTCTCTTCGGCTGAGAACCGGCGGATCGGTGCCATTGGCGTCAATATGGAGGAGGAGCAAGGAAGAAGAAGCGGAACAAGAAAAGATGGACTGCGAGAGCTCATGCCATTCCGTACTTATAGTCCAGAGGAGGCCAACCATTGGCCTCCACGATCACAAGTAATCATGAGTCGTTTATGAATGCAGGGACTTGTAAAGTTGGGCAGTTGCCGAGGAAGCATGGGGAAGCGGAGACGCCGACGTCCAATCAACCGCCACGTGGCGCCCAAGGCCGCCAGCTGTTGGGGCCCGTGGCGCTCCACACTTGCCCCTTCGCTTCTCTGCTAAGCCAAGTCCGAGCGCGCCTTGGGCCCAGGGGCTACTGTCGGTGTTCTGGGAACGGGGGTCCCCAGACTTACCTGCCTGCGGCCTGTGGCGTGGCTCAAGTGGTGGCCCAGTATGGCCCATCTTCATCTACTCAAGCTCAAGACCCTCGCGAGGGCAAAGCCTCGCGGGGCGGACGACGGAAGGCTTCCTCAGGAGTGGCCTCACCAGGCAGGCTCGCGAGGAGGCGGAGAGATCAAGGCAGGGGTACCTCGCGAGGTGCTCATCACGCAAGCCGTGACGATCGAGACTAGGCGGGCGCCAGGCGGGCGCCGGCCTGTGTAGTGTCCTTGTTTCCTCTTTGCTGCAAAGGGGGCAAGCACATGCACGGAGTACCAAGGCGTCAAGTAAAGGTTACCGTTTCAGTGCAACGAGACCAAGACCAACAGAGCGGCAGGACGGAGGTCACCGTGGAGCCCAAGATGGCGTCATCGCCAGTGCCTTTGGCAGCAGAAGACCAACTTTAGTCAGGATAACTTGTACTATATGTTCCCCTTCAAAATGGCCGTTGTTGGCGCCCTTCCCGCTCAATATTTGGGAAGAGGACCAGGGCCTCTATATATAGGGCTAGCCACCATAGTAGAGGGAATCTGGGATCGAATCCTTCCCAAGCTAAGTTCATCCACACACAACCACAAGAACACCCCTCGCGAGGCTATTCTTCCTCTGTACTGTTCATCATCAGCCCCTGAGGCAATCCACCACACCACAAACTAGAGTAGGGTATTACACCACAACGGTGGCCCGAACTAGTATAAACCTTGCGTCCCTTGTGTTGTTCATCGTGTAGCTTAGATTCTCAGCGAGGCGTTGGGGCGTGGATCGGTAGGGGAAAGATCTTCGCGCGCACCCCAGAGTTCGAACATTAAGGGTTTTACCGGAACCCGACATCCGACAACATGGTAATACATACAGATTCTTTTGCTAATGGAAGAAGATTCGTTTGCATTCTCAAATGTAGGCACACCAGGCAGACTAGGGTTGTGTCGTGGTGGTCGCGTGTGTCGTACGGCCGCTAGCACCCAGCCACCCACCCCTCCCTCCGTTCCACGTTTCGGATTGAAATATCTGGCGGCCCCAATTCTAGCCCTGCAAAATCTCCCTTCTCCACCGCCCCCTTCCGCGCCTAGAGCGCTCAAATCCCTAATTCGCGGCCAACCCAAGCAAAGTTCGAATCGCCCCTCGTCTCGTCTCTTTCCCCACCTCTGTGCCAGACGGCGACGATGAAGACGATGGTCGCGCTTTACCACCACACTGGAGCGATCTCATTTACGCCCTCGTCCACCACACCGGCTGGTCCACCTACAACGCCGGCCGCCGCAACCGATGTGCCTCATAGACACCGACTTCCACTGCATCAGGTGTGCTTCACCGGCGCCGTCTCCCACCTCACTGGGGCTACTTCACCGAGCACATCGTCGCACCTTCGCCCCCCGAGGCCATTAGGGCCTCGCCAACGGTCTCGTCCACCGCATCGCAGCGATCCGCTGCCACTCAAGATCTGCAACCGTGCGCGGCCAGCCAATGCCAGCGCATCACCCTCAATGGCTCTGAAGTGACCGCTCTCTAGCTAGGCGAGCATGCCCAAATGCAGGCCTAAACTAGGTATCCACATATCACTCCCTAGTGCACTGTTCCGATGATGTTTGGATATCCTTTCACTGCTCTCTTAGCTTACACACCTATGCAACTCTGACTTCTACTCTTATTTCTTCTGGAGATATCATCTGAAACAAGCAAAACCATTCTTTAGCGAAGCATGACAATGCTACGGGATCTGGTACACATCCTGCACACTGGTATAACCTTGTAAGTACCTGTCCTCCGGTACAACAGCAAGGTCGACTCCTCTTATTTGATCAACAATTCGTCGTGTCAAAAATGCAGAGGGGGGTGCAAGGAGCACAAGGCCTGCACATGCAAGCAAGTGGTAACTTGGACTTGTACATGGAACACCCCAAGCGCAAGCAGAGCTGTAGTGAGCCTGTACAACATGCTAGCATAAGTGCTTGCATTTCATTTAATTCGTATTGGCGTACGTGTATGATTTGTGTGTAGTGGCGGATCCACGAATTCAAGTTACCAGGGCGAAAATTTAACTTAAAAAATACGAAGGCACTTGCACTCCGGAAATCAACATAACTTGAGAAATGTGAAGCTACATGCACTTCGAAAACTAGCTTATGATCCAAAGTAGTTCCAGATTATAAAACACTAAATGATGTAAGCACCAAAAAACAAAAAATGCAACATGGTGTACAAGGACTACTAACATGGTTTGTACCTCCTTGAATTATTCGTTCTCTGACTGAAAATATCAAAGTGTAATTGCACCTATAACCAGTGCGCAAACTGCATATCAATAAATCTATCCTGCACAAGTATGCCAATAGTTTCAAACAACAGATTAGAAAAGTATTTATGCTATGGTGTCATGATACGGGGACTTTCTGGCAGATGGCCTCGACGTTTCCTCAAGCCATGAAAATGTACTATAATTTGCTTGTCATCAATGCCTGCAAATCTCTATGTCTCTGTCAACATAGCAGATCATCATTAGACACTAAATCCTTCAATGGTAGCTAGCAAAATGCTTGCATTAGATCCCTCATTAGACACTATATGTTCATCACCAGGAGCATGTAAAATGTTTGCATCAAATCCTTCATTAGCAGTCTGTCCGTTAGACACTTCAGGCTCAAGAACAACATGAGCTTGTATGTTTGCACCAGAAACTCGATTAGATACATCAGGTTCAGTCAGTTCAGGGAGTTATAAAATAAGCAGAAATTGGTTTCATTTTCTCATAGATTCCCTACATACAAGCAGTTTTACAACACAACCAGGTTTAACTATTTGCCAAAAATTGAACAGTTGAATTAGATATAATCAGGGATGTGATGTACCTGCACATTGCGCATGCTGCTCTTGCAAGCTACGACTGTCTGTTTGCGCAAGCTCGATGCCATGCCCGTGCTGCCGCCGGTGCCTCCCATGCAGGCTACACCCAGGGTTGGATGTTCATCTTCTTGTCCTTCCATTCACTTGAAGCCCGATGACCAGCGTCCAACAAGGGCGCGAGGAAGTGCTGTGTCGGTTTGTCCAGCGGCGGCTAAGTTAGGAGCAAACCAGACTGGAGGTTGAAGCGAATGAATTGGGATTTTTCCTGCTGTCGATCGATATGGAAGGCGCTCGTTTGGGCCGCAAGCCTGCTATAGGGCCTGCCTTGCACTTATGTTATTGGCCCATCCAAATTGAAATGTTTTTCTTCATTTTTTACATTGCCTGCTCGTGCGTTGGGACAAAAAAAACTAGGCTGGGCCAACCTGGACGACTCAAACTAGGTGCACACTTTCCATCCACCCGAGGCGGCCGCCCATACCAGCCCCTACGGTGGCGTCGCCCCTTTTGCGTGTATGATTGGGGTAGTGAAAAATTTCCAATGGCGCTTTTGATTTACCCATAGAATGGTTTAATTGCTTGTTTCTATGAACTGAGTTCGCCAATAATGTAAAGGATGCCAGTCCTTTCATCCTATTGTAGATTGCTTAGATCTCGATATGCCAAATGTAATCGCATGAAATATGTAGTAAAAGCCAGTGTGATGTGTGTGGCTACAACTAGTCTGACAACATGTCCTCATATAATATATCAAGGATGCACCATCTTATCAGATTAATCATTGGACTTACCAATGTAGTGTGGGAAGAAAGAAGCATTGGGACTGTGTATCCAAGCAATTGATGCCATGGACTCCTTCATAGAACCTTGTAAGCGAAAAATAAGTTGCAGTGTGCCTGTACAAAGATCTAGGTAAGTTTAGTTACCTGCTTCTCAGAATTTTAGTTAGCCACTTATTGCAAAATTGTTCAATTATGCTACTTGGCTTAATTTAGTTTGCTATTGATTACAAATGTCATAGCCTATTAATTCTATTATAGAATGCACCTATCTATGTGTTTGATACTTACTGTTAAGAATTACTTGTTTGCCTAAACTTAAATAGCTACTTAATCACGTAGATAGTTGGTCATATGTACTACTAGGGTGCAGCAGAATTCACGTGTAATTTATGTTCTGATACCCTGTTTGTTTAAATGGTTTGCTGTTATCACTTGTAGCACTAGTAATGTTAAATGCTTGCATGTTCATAGATAGACAACTGTTAGGTTTATATGAGGGACACTGTCTTTTTAACTTATATATATGTGTGTGTGTTGGAATAATTTTGCTTACATCAAAGAAATTTATAGATGTTTGTGTTGCTGGTAAACGGTACCGACTTGTTAATTTAATACATTGCCAAGAACTTGTTAGTTTTACTAGTTCATGTGTAATTAAATATGTTGCCAAAACTAGTTAGTTTTACTAGTTTGATATTAGTTTCCTATGGCTCTTGCAACACTTTATTTATGATTGCTAACATTCAAGTTTGCAGGATCCTACTGAAACACTGTTGGCACAACACGTATGTTGACAGAAACTTCCTTGTTTACCTGGTTTGCTGTTGTAACTTGTTGCTATAATCATCTTATCAACTTCAAGTTTTCAGGATCCAATTGGAAGTCCAATTGCATATCAGGTATATTTTCAAAATTATATTTGTGTAACAGGTTTGCTGCTGCAACCGGTTGCTCTAATCACATTACTGGCTACTCAACTTTTCAGGATCCAAGAGAAACTCCAATGCCACTACATTTATCTTTTGCAGCATCCAATTGAAACTCTTTAATTCCTTGTTTGTTTAACTGGTTTGCTGTTATAACTACCAGTTGAGGTGTTTTGCTAACTTCAACTTTTCTGAATCCAATCGGAACTTTAATGGCAAAACAAGTTAGCCCAAGATCAAAGAACGAGGTCCCCATGGACATTGTATCATCCCACAGCAGTGGCACCGACCCAATCGTGCATCATGAATTGCCAACTGCTGATGCTCTAGAGGCTACACTATTGGTAGAAAGAGATTCTGCTTCTGCACTTAGAGATAAAGTTGACATGTTGAGGAAGCAAACACCACAATCACAAGTAGTACTCAGGACAACCATTATATATTTGGTGGATTTCAAAATGAAGCAAGTTGAGACTGACCGCATTGTTAACATCCTGAAGGAAAAAAGGAAATTAAATCCCCACTTGGTAAATCATGGGTGAAATGTTCTTTCCATCGTTGAATAACCTTTGTGTTGTTTGTTCATGTAATCGATCAAACCATTTGTTTTAGAGATCATGTAATAATTGTCTTTTGTTTTTTTGGGTTGTAACTTTTTAGCACAAGTATGCATTAATTTATAAGACTATAAGACATTTCATTATGATTGTTATGCCAGACCTACAAATATGCCGATCAGGCTGAATGTACATTCAACAATAATAGTAGTATAAATGGTCCTTAAGTGGCATGCATCTGAAAGGGCCAAGATGTTGTACTAGCTTCGCTAAAAAAAGGATGCTCTTCTAGCAAAAAAAAGTACAGGGGCCTGGCTTATGTTTGTTAGTTGATATTATTGATCCATATACTCTATAAGTGTTTATATGTCTGTTAGTTTTGTACATTATTGGTTGATCAACTCAGTATTTTGAATCTTGAGACATCGCTTGTGTACATATCTAAATGGGAGTACACATTATGCTGCGTGTGACACTTGAGATGGATATAAAGTGGTTTCAAATAGTCGAATTCACCTCAAACTGGATTCTAGCTTCTGAATTCGAGTATCAACTTTTGTAAATCATATTCATATATGACAGTGGAATACATCTTTGTCATGCTTTTGAAGATATATAAAAATGCATAGAACGATTTATAAAGATTCATATAGGAATATAGAATGGATTCGAATTTAGTTGCCAGGGTAAACGTGGATGCTTATTGTAGGCTTCCCGAAGCCAGTGTTTGGGAGATGGAAATTACTGTCTACCCCTTACACGGACAATGCCTTTGCCCGATTTCCATGGCTCTCAATAGGGGTAGGTTAGTAACTTCAACTAGACGTGACACAACCGCCTCTGAGCCCATTCCGACAGGTGGGCGCCAAACATGGGCGGCAAAACACATTTGATTCAAGATCGTCCGAAAGACGTTTGTCTCTCCCTCCATTTCCCCATTCATACATGGTGGGCGGCAAAACAAACTCGACTCGGCCGAAATCGATGTAGGCAAATACTTTCAATAGGGGCAGGTTCATAACTTCACTCAGATGTGACACAACCGCCCTACCTGTCAGCCCCATTCATACACCGTAGGCGCCAAAACACCCTCTCCTCGCCCGAAATCGCTCTGGGAAAATATTGGGGAGATGTGAGATTACCGTTCTATCCCCAACTGGCATGACGTCCAAATTTTAAACGGGGGCTAAGTTCGTAACTTTCCCATATTTCAGACAGTCGCGTCCCAAAAACATGGTCCCCCGTACCTCTCCCTCCATTTTACGATTCATACACCATCCACGCTAGAACTCCATCCCCACACCAGCCTCCTCTGCCCGCCACCCCATCCATCGCCGCCGTCCTCCGCCCCATCCATCGCCACCGTACTCCACCATGCCAGAGCTCCTACCAAGACCGCCTCGTCCACTACTAGAGATGGTTGTTTCTCATCCACGGCGACGGACCAGGAGCCTTGCATCGCGTCCTCTCACTTCATTGGCGTCATCGTCCTCTTTGTCGGGGCCGCTCACATGACCTTTTCGTCCACCGCAACAGGACTTATCCCCCAATGCACCCATCTACCATTGCAGATCTGCTTCAACGCCACCGACAGCCATCGCACCTCTGATGCCTACATGGTGTCGCAAGAAAGGTGGTACTTCACCTCTGCTCAACTTTTTGAGCTCAACCAGAAAATTGATTGTAACTTGGTTACTGTACTTTATTTTCAGCTCTTAGAATTTAGTTCTTAGTTCGAAGCAAACAATGGATGGTAAATAGCATTTCTGCGGTTTGCAGCTTTAAATCTGCCATGGCACAGTCATAATAGGGTTTAATTGATCATGCTTAGGGTTTAATTGATCATGTTAGTTTTGTGGTGGTTTTTTTAATAGAAATCGGAGGGGAAACCCTCTTTTGCTCAAAAATGCTTAGGGTTTCCCCCTTTTATGATCAGCATACGTGCTTCGTGTCATAATAGCACTGCTCCACCCATCAAGCTAAACAAGCTTAGTTGTTAAAATAATAATTTGATATTATTAAAACAGAGTCGTTTAATTGGTCAGCTAAATGGTCCTAATTTAGTTTCGAAAATGCATGTACGCTGCTCGAGTGTATCTACAGGGTGCCCACGGTGGGCCGTGGCCCACCCTGGGATTTTGGGTCGGCCCAGGCCCCGATTCCCCTATGTTCTGATGCGCTCTACTCGCCCCCAGCCACCTGCCTCGCCGGTGACTTGCCGTCCTCGGACAGCATGACTCTAGGAGGAGACGCCGGACTAACAGGAGGTTAGGAGCCGCTCGCCCAACAGTGTCACCGAGGCCTGGGCGTGCCGCCATGCATACCTTGCCAGTCCGTTCAGGGCTCAGGTGTGCAGCAGCCACTAAGAGAATCCGATTTATACTGGGATACATCCTCAACACTCAGTAGCCACTCCTCATCACCCATTTTCTAATTGATTCATTACTCATTAGGCACGACCGTCATTAGGGTTTGTTGTGTACTGAGTGTTACCTACACTTAATGGTTCAGATGCATTTCAGTAATCTTTAGTACTTGTAAAGTTCACAGGGTTTCAAAATTCCGGCCCTAGGAACAGACACTAGTCATTTTGGATTGTTGGTCATAGTGATATTGACCCAGATTACTACTACAGGCCAGGTTTATTGACAATTTTACTTGTCTTTATTACTCATTCAATATGATATCCAATTATTCACGTCGATTAGTTGCAAACAATAAGTGCTAGACCAACTTCTTGATTCAGATTTTTGGACGATCTCTTACTGCAGTTACAATTCTGCATACTTGTCCTAGTAAGCTCACTAGTAATGATTGATTCACTACATCTATGCTTGCATTGTCGTATTTCTTGTCAATATTCTTTTAGGGTGGATCACCCTGTTACAAAATACTGGAACCGCAGACATGAGTGAATAATATTTCCCTGTGTGATCTCTTCCATCATGTGTGGGCAACAAACACTGCATTGTATAGAACGAAATTGTCATTTCCACCTTTTACATACACTACGAGCTTTAACATGGAATACAATCTGCCTACTTGCTTTGTGTCGCACTACCAGCACTCCACCCTTGAAGCTAAACATTATGCCAATCATAATTCACTAGTTTATTTGTTCAAATACGAATTTGATATGATTCTAATGTTCCTACTTCAGTTTTGAAATGTGTGTATGCCTGTTATAGAGACATAAGAGGTTTGTATTTCTGTGTGTGGTCTGGTCAGCGCGGTTGGGGGCTGAACTTTGCATATGAAGGGTTTTTAGCGGGACACTCTTCGAGTTGAATCTGCAATGCATTTTTTTAAACTATAAACAGTAGGGTAAACACCCCACTGCAACTTTTATTAAAAAATTAAGAAACAAAGAACATAAGTCTTGTGGGCTTGAGGTAAGCCCAAACAAAAGAAAAGAAAAAGAAGAAAATGAGAGAAACTACCAGAAAAGTAGACTAACCTACAGCTAAGAAGAAGAAAAGACTAATAAACAGAAAAACAGAGGGAACTAAACAAATAAATTACAGCCAAGCATCCAGCCAAGCAGAGAATTGAGCTTCATATTTCTTTTTAATCCTGTATTTGAGTAGCTTTAACTCCTGAAAGAATATGTGCTTCCAGCCATCAAATGAGGGGGTTATATTTTCAAAAATCTTGTTGTTTCTTGAAATCCATATTGCCCATGAACCCAATATTATAATCTCCATAAAGAAAGGGTAATTGAGTTTGTCCTTGAGATCTTGGTAAGCTTCTAGGACTGACAAGTTAGGTGTTCTTGAAGGGCAGATGAAGTCCCAACATCTGACAGCAAAAGGGCATCCCCAAAAGAGATGGTGCAGAGTTTCTTCCTGTTGACAATTTCTCACTGCACAATTGTAGACTTCCAATTCAAAGTTTTTCCTTCTTAAATGATTCCTGGTGTTGATTCTGTCATGTAACAGCATCCAGAAGAAAACTTTGTGCTTGGGTTGACAGGAACTCTTCCAAATCCATGAGAAGTGAGGTGGAGTTTGTTTGTGTCCAATTAGCACTTTATATGCTTTAATTGAGGAATAATATTCATTTCCCCAGATGTAACTCCAAGTATCCAGTGCATCTAAGTATTCAGAGTGTCTTAGAGCAATGCACATGTCCTCCATTTGTATGAACTCCTCATATGCTTGTGTAGTAAGAGGCAGGTGGAATAAATCTTGGAGATATTCAGTGTTGATCACTTGTTGAACACTTTTGTGAGGATCTTTAACAAAGGAATATAAGTGATCAAACCTGTGTTTTAGGATAAATTGGTTCCACATATCATCCCAGAACAGAGAAGTTTTGCCATCTCCCACATTGCATCTGGCTATAGCTTTGAATTGATCAATGAGTGCTAGGTTGGATTTCCACCAAAAAGATCCCACTTTTTGATCTCCTGGAAGTTGACCATTGTTGTAGTATGATTCCCAAATTAAATTGACCCAAGGGATATCATGTATGTTGTAAAATTTATGAAGATTTTTCATGAGCAGGGTTTTATTCTGTGTGGATATATCCAGGACACCCAAGCCACCCTGATCTTTTGGTCTGCAAACTGTGTGCCAAGCCACTAGTGCTGGCCTCCTATCCCCCATATCAGGACTCCTCCAAAGGCAGTGTCTTAAGTATTTAATGATCTGTTGTTTAATTGTGATGGGAACATCCAGGCAACACATGAAGTAAACTGCTAGAGAAGCTAACATAGATTTTACCAACAAAACCTTCCCTGCTTGAGTCATGAAAGTGGAAATGCCAGTAATCCTCTTAGCAATTCTGTTGACAATAGGCAAGCATTGCTCCACAGTTGGCTTATAAATTCCCAAAGGTAGCCCCAGGTAAGTAAACGGGAATTGCCCTCTGGCACATTGTAAAGTGTTTGTGAAAATATCCACTCTGTCTTCTGGAATGTTTATTGTTACCATGATAGATTTCCCATAGTTTACTTTGAGGTCAGTGGCAGTTGCAAATGTGTTTAGTAAAGCTTTGAGGCATATTAGTTGTCTTGCACTTGCTTGCATGATGACAAGAGTATCATCTGCATACTGCACTATAGGACAAGATTGATTGCAGTAAGTCAGCTGCTAGAAGGAATAGAAGTGGAGAAAGGGGGTCTCCTTGTCTGATTCCTCTTTTATAGTAAAATTTCTTCCCAGGCACCCCATTTAACATCACAGCAGAAGATGCAGAATTGAATAACATGTGCATCCAAGTTATCCACCTTTCATGAAATCCTTTAGCTCTAAGTATGTCAATTATAGCCTGATGCTCAATGGTGTCAAAGGCCTTTTCAAAATCCAGTTTTATTACAAGCATTTCTTCATTTGAATTGTGGCACTGATGTATGTATTCATAGGCCCATCCCAAACAATCCTGAATCACTCCGTTCTTTAAGAATCCATATTGATTGATGTGTACCAATTGGAGGATTACTTTTTGTAATCTGTTTGCCGGCAATTTAGTAATGATTTTGAGTACCCCATTAAGAAGTGAAATTGGTCTGAAATCATTAGGGGATATTGGTACCTCCTTTTTTGGAATGAGTGTGATATAAGAGATGTTGATGCTTTCCAAATTCACAGTTCCAACATGGAAGGCAATGATAAGCCCAGTTACATCCAGTTTTATAATTTCCCAGCAAGCTTTTAGGAATTCATTATTAAATCCATCAGGACCTGGTGATTTGTCTGTTGGCAATTTTTTGACAACCTCATCAATTTCTTCCTGAGAGAAAGGTTTCTCAAGTTCTTCAAAAATTTGTGGATCCACTCTGCTATCATACAGGTCTTGTAAGTTGAAATGCATGTTATGACCATAGGAGTGACCTAGTCTTTTCTTAAAAGCTTCCCATAATATTGCAGCCTTGCCCTCATGATCAGTAATTTCCACTTGGTCCTCATTTATGAGCATTGCAATTTTATTATGCTTGTGATTAATAGAAGCTTTTGTATGGAAGAATTTTGTATTTTCATCACCAAACTTGACCCCTTTGATTTTTCCTCTCTGTTTCCAATAAATCTTCTGATTACTGAGGGCAGTTAGGAGGGTTTCTTTCAATAGCTCTCTGCAATTATGCTCAAATAAAGTTAAATCTCTGAATTCCTCCAAGAAGTCCCATAAGAATATACATTCATTCAACTCATCAATGTGTTTTTTGATAGAAGACAGATTCTTTGCCCAAAGTTTGAGGGCTCTCCTCAAGTTTTTGAATTTAGCATTAATTTTCTTTGCAGGATCAGTATGGCCAACAGGAATATTCCATGCAGTTTGCACAATATCTTTGAAGGAGCTGTGTTTCAACCAGTAATTCTCAAATCTGAAAACTCTTGACTTGGGTATTGTTGTACCAATTTTTATAACACATGGCAAATGGTCTGAAATTGGCTTTGCAAGGGGCAAAGCAGTAGTGTCAGGGTAAGAAGTCATCCAATCAGCAGAACTGAAGAACCAGTCTAATTTTTCAAGCAAAGGGTTGTCTTGCATGTTGCTCCAACTGAACTGCCTTCCTTTGAGTGGTAATTCAATTAATCCCAGGTTACTAATAGCTTCATTGAATAGCAGCATCTGATTAACATCTCCACTAGGTCTATTTCTGTCTTCAGGTGATCTGATGAAATTAAAATCCCCCATAACAATCCAGTCAACATCATCAGGCATTTGTATATTTGTAAACCATTCAATAAATTCCAATTTCTCCTCAATGTTACAAGGTCCATATATATTTGTTAAGATCCATGGTTTAAGGGAGGAAGTGCAAGTGAACTGCATTGTTAAGGAGAACTTGTTTTGGAATAGTAACTGACCAGTGAAGAGAGCCCCATTCCAAGCAGTCGAAATTCCACCAGATGCTCCAATTGAAGGAAGATATTCAAATTTGTTGAATCTTTGAGGGCAGATGTTTTGAATGTAGGCCAAATCAAAGTTTTGTCTCTTTGTTTCTTGTAAACACATAATGCCAGCAGCACTTTTCTCAATTTTTTGCCTAATGGCCAGCCATTTATCAGGAGAATTCAAACCCCTAATGTTCCAATTTAAAATATTCCAGGATCTGTTCCTACTCATGGTTTACTATCTATTTGTGAAATTGATACCAGTCCCCATCTCCTGGTATAATATCATCCTCATGAAAATTAGGGACATGGGTTTGCTAAGACCCAGTAAAGTTTGAGAGCTTATACAAGCAATGACATATCATCAGTAACATGATAAGCAGATTAAACCCCACAATCTTTCTAGGGAGAATATAGTTTTCAACATCTTCATAGAGACCACAAGTCCATAGTTCAACCAGACTTAACAAGATAGCAGGAGGGTACCAAGGTGTGAAGACAGACACTAAACATGTTCTGCTTACATCCATAACATCCATAACATAAAAAATCCTGCATACAACCATCAAACTAGTCTTTCTCAAAGTAACCCTGGTGCTAATATTAATGTGACAGATCATCATGGCACGTCCTAAGGAGTTGTAGCACCAGTGACCTTGGAGACCTTGGCCACATCCTCCTGGCCCTTCTTCTTGGGCCTTTTTGAGAGCTTGTCCTGTGCCTCATCCTCAGACACCTTGCAAAAAGCTTTTGTCAGATTTTTGACCACTTTGTTGTGCACAGTAGGAGGAATAGCATTACAAGGTAAGCAAGAGCTGGCATCACATGTTTTCCTTCTATAGCCATTATTGTCTTTCTTAATTCGATCACTTCCTCTTACCTGAGTCTCCACAAGAGGCTCTTTTTCTCTCCTTTTCCTTGAGACCACTTCTCCTAGTGACAAGTGTATGACCTTGTTGGGGGATACTTGCTGAAGTGGGCTTCTAGCTCCACTAGAGGAGTGAGCAGCAGGGCTTATACCCTCATTTTCCTTCCCCAAACCCAGCATTATTTCCTTGCAACTAGGGGCCTGTGAAGAAGGAGGTGCATCAGGAATATGAAATAAGATGGTCTCTTCAGTATCACAATTGGCAGTAAGTAGTTTCCACAGCTCTGATTTCAGTAGTTGCATGACCCAACCAAACTTGTCAGGAGTGAGGAGAAGATGGATTATGAAGTTAAACCAACTTACAGGTATATCAATTTTGAATGTATTAACTTCTCCCTGAGTTGCTGGAGCAAAGTGCTGAATCCACAGGCCCAAACCTTCCTCAGAAATCAAATAGGCACCATCAATAATATCCAAGGCATGATTTTGAACTAATTCATGAATATCAAGTAAACTAGGAGAGTTAACTAAAGAGAATCTCTCCATACCTTTACTTTTCCCAGCTTTGGAAGTGCCAACCTGAACAATGGGAACATCTGCTTTGCCCTTTAAGTCAACTGTGGGCACAAAGCCCTGTGATTCACCTTGCATATCTTGAACAGTCACATTGTCTCTGTTTATAGTACTAGCCATGACCTGGGAACCAGATGTAGCATTGTCCTCATGAATCTGAACATGGGCTTCTTCTGCAACAGAAACGGCAATAGGAACACTCTGAGCAAGAGGCCCATCTGGCCCTGAATTTTCAACATCAACTACATGGATATCTGTAGCAATGGGGACTGCCGCTTGTCCAACAACTTCCACAGTATGGGCCTCATGCAAAGTCTCCAGATCAGGCATAGGGGCCCCCCACAACTAGCTGTTGTTCCAAGCCAGCCAGATTCGCATTGTGTTGTACATGATCGTCCTCCTCTCCAACTGCTTGATAAGCAAGAAAAATGTTCTGCAAACCCATGCCCAGAGGGTTGATTTGAGCAGCTTGATTAACAATCTGCAATGCATTCCATAGATAACCTGACTACTTTTTATGTTTTCATGAATCTCAGATACGGAACAGCATCATAATGATTATGAGCTTGCGCGCATGAAAAGAATAGAGCAAAACAATGCCATGGTTGTCAAACTTGGCCTTAAGGGACTGAAATCAAGTCTGGATGCAATGCAATGCAAATGCTCTCCACCTACAGATCCATGCTCAGAATATGATCCTAACAGTGATTCTGAGCTAGAGGGAGACCTAAGTCAATGTCGCTTCCTAGTGGAGGAGTCAGGAGCAGATGCCCTATCTTATTCACCCATCAAGGTGCTTGCTCTAACTTTCCAAGGTTATATTGGTCGCACATACCTTGCAACTGATGCTTTGCATTGCTTCTACTTTGTTGCACTGCCATTAGCTTAGTTTACACTTTGTGTATGTGAATTCGCCCTGCTATCCATTTTTAGTACATATTCCATCTGTCATCATACCATATTTACCCATTCAAATGATGTTCTTGTGTATCAGATGTTCAAAAGGAAGAGGGCGATTGCTGCTCATGGAGGAGCACGAACGAAGTATTTGGAAAAGGTAGTGACACCTGATAAATCAAATAACCCATTAGGTGTAGTTGCAATATCACCAGACCCAGAAAACACGGACACAACTCTAGCAGACTCTAGCCCTACTACACTGGCCATCTCTGATGCCCCAGCTCAGCAGACCCCAACTGCCGCAAATAGTATGATGATGCCAGTTGGCATAGCACCACCTCTACGACACAAAACCCCCATTCCAGCAAAGAGTACACCAAATCCAGTTGCCAAATCCTTTTTCAAACGAGAGAGAGCCACAATTGCAGCAAATAGGACTCCTGTTCCACTTCTTCCCAGTTTACAAGATGAAGCTTATATTGTTGTCAGGAACTTTGTGCGCATCTTTCCTTCATGGAAAGATTATACCGCAGACAAAGAACAATTTCCAATCTTCCTCCGCAACTTATGTGTAAGTAATGTACTAATGTTATTCATAGTAATTACTGCATATGTTTCTGCTGAAAGAAGGCACAAGATTTCATTCTTTTAAATAGGCAAGGACCAAATTGGATTGTCAAGACGATCATGGGTTGGTTGCGCTTTTCAAGCACTCATTTATGAAGTATCGTTCCTACCTGAGGCAAGCACACTTCGATGGCAAGCCTCTAAATTAAATTTCTGTAAAGTCTCCAGTGCTACATTTATCAGACAATGACTGGAATAATCTTGTTACACATTGGTCTCGTCTGCAGCGTAAGGTACTGTCTATGATATCACATCACAATTTGAACTACATTTATGCATGTGCCTTAATGTCTCACTTGTATGAAAACTGTTTGCGGAAGAACATTCATTCTCAAGGGTCCACAGTATCTCGCAACTATACTGCACACTGCATTGCTCTTGTGAGTAGCACTTGCCCTGTATGACCATACTTACTTTCACAGCTGGTTGATTATGTAGCATCACTGCACATGTTAGCCTCGGTATCGTCCATTTGGTGTACATTATAAGATCTGTATGGACTCTTACATAAATTTAGAATAAACCCAATGCTTTTGAAGAGGTTTATCTCTGCAGTCCTCTTGTAAGGATTGAACGTCGTATATCACTTATAAGAACGTTTTGTACAGTACACCAGTGTTCAAAACACTTATGTTATGGTAAGAGGGATTGGTTCATTGTGTAGCATTCTACATATTATCTCCCTCGCCGACCATTTACTAAAAAAATATAAGATCTATATTTAATCTTACCAAAAAGTTGAATACACAGACAATGCCAGTGCAGAAGTGTAGCCCATTGCTCTTGTCAGTACATTTTTTCCTATAACGCTTGTACTTCCATGGATTGGTAGTTGATTATGTAGCATCAATCTACATCTTATCTTCATTATCCCCTATCCCTTCTAGTATTATCATATCTATAATTACTCTCTACAAAATGTAGAGTACATGCATTGCTTATGAAGAAGATTTCATGCTGAAATTCCTGAGTTATCCTTCCCTTGACATGGAGAAGGGCATTATAAAGCCGGTGTTAACTATTAATGTAAGTCGGTACTTCTAAAGCCTTTATTCCCGACTACTGTCTAATTTGCTCGTACTCCTTATCTTTAACTGCTGTTTAGTTTGTTGTTTCTATCAAAATGCATGTTCGCAACAACCGTAAGTTCTAAGTTTTACTTGTAAAACAAAATTCCTTATTCATACCATACACATTACTCAATACTCCCTATATGTATGATTGTTTTTGTGGATCTATAATCCAGTCTGTGGTGAAGCAGCCCATGTTTGCACCTTGTCATCTCCTGTTTTATCTTACTGATGTGGCTGATGACATGAACAACATGCCATGCTGTCGTGGGGAAACTGGTGATCCACGAACACCTATGGGACCGGCGGACCGAGCCCCTTTCGGTTCGGCGGGGGGCGGAGATTGCAAGAAGAGCAGATCGAGGCGAAGCACACGAGCGGTTTTAACCAGCTTCGGAGCTCTCCAGAGAGATAATACTCCTACTGCTGCATGTTTGTGTGTGTATTGAGTTCTTGCTCGGGAGCGCTGAGTGCTACGGTACACCCCAGCAGCTAACGAGACCGAGCATGAGTGTTTCTACCTTCTAGGTTCCGAACCTCCTCTACGTTGCGCATGGGCCTCCTTTTATATGCGAAAGGGGTCACCGACAGGTGGCAACGTAGACAAGGGTAAAAATGGAAAATGGATTTGCGGTTGGTACAACTACCTATACAGTGTATTCTACCTAACCCTGACGGCAGGGGACAAAGGCATTAAATGCCCGTCTGCGTCGCGCATATAGTGCAAAAGGGACCGTCAGGGACACCACCGCTTGCCACGATGGTAATCTTGTCAGCGCCGCATGCCACCGCGCACCGCTGGCTGCACAGCCTTCCGCCACGCGCGCCTGGAAAGGCCCCAGGGCGACACGTTGGTGGACGTGCTGGAGCGTGGGTACAGGGCGATAGCTTGTCGCGGCAAGCGCCTTGCCGCGGATGTTGTCTTGTCGTGCCCGGAAGCTTGTCGCTCACCGGGCCTTGCCGGGACGCGTGGCGTGTCGCAGCAAGCTCCTCGAGATGCCTTGGTTGGCCTTCCCGGCAAGCTCCTCTCGCCAGGGCCTTGTCTCCTTGGCTTGAATATTTTGTTCTTGAATGGCTCCAAAGGGAACCACAGAGGACCTTGGCGGTCACCCGGCAAGCCTTGCCGCGGGGCGCTGCAACTGCCCGTGCACAAGTTTGGGATACTAGGGTACCCCTACTCTAGTACACCGACAGGAGCCCCCGGGCCTGGGCCACACACAGTGCCGAGCGCTGTTTGGCCAGGCCCAAAACAGAGCACGGGCATGCGTGGCCTGGGTTACGCCGCAACTCACTCTGCCCCCACCGCGCCCTTCCCAATGGCACGCGTCGAATGCGGCATCGTGGGAGAGATCGTGGGGGGTTTCTTTATTCGGAAGGACGAAACGCCCGCCCCCTCCCTCTTTATAAGCAGGGGAAACAGGGGTAGTTCGCCCACCTTGCCGATTGCCGTTTCCAATCTCGAAAGACTCTGCCGCTCTCCCCTTCTTCTCGAAGCCGAAAGAGAGCAGCACCCCGCCCCCCATCGCCACCGCTCGCCACCCACACCGTCGATCCCCCTCACCACCTCCGCCATGGCTCCGAAAGCCGGGAAGATTGTGAAGACGGCCGAGGCGCAGCGGCTTGTGGCGCTGCGGAAGGAGCGGGCAATCTTCCCCCCTCAGCTTGCCGCGAAGGAGTTGAGGGAGTACTACTACCTCTTCTGGTCGACGGAGACGCGAGCGCATCCGCGCACGAAGGTACTCTCAGCCGCCGCTTCGGCGCTGGCTCCGACCGGATACCCTTTCTTCGCCTTGTTCTTCTACTGCGGGCTCTGCCCGCCTTTCTCCGAATTCTTCTGTGATATCATGAACACCTACGGGTTCCGCCTCCTTGACTTCACCCCCAATGTTGTTCTGACCATGGCAGTTTTCGCACATCTCTGCGAAAACTTTGTCGGAGTCCACCCAAATGTAGCCCTTTTCCGCCACTTCTTTATGCCCCGAGTAGAGAGAGGAGAGCCCTTATCCGGTGGAATCTCCTGGATCTCGAGAGCCGGCAAGAAGGAAGCCTATCTGGAGGGAGAGCTCCGTAGCAAGTGGGAGGAATGGAGAGCGGAGTGGTGTTGGATTGTTGAGGAGAACCCACAGCCTTTCACCGCCCAGCGCCAAGCCCCAATAGTGCGCGGCAACGATTAGAGCAACGTGGCCCCGAAAGATGATAGGCTGAAGATTGCCACCACCCGGATCTTGCGTCTCAGGCTTGCCGGGCTCACTGTAGGCGCCGTTGGCGCAGATTTTCTTTGCCGCCGCATCGCCCCCCTGCAGGAGACGAGGAGAACCGCTTGGGAGTTCCAGAACGCGGCGGATATCATGAGGCTGCGCCCGGGCCTTAACTTCAATTTCACCGTCCTGGAACTGGATGCGATGCTCCTAGAGATATTCAAGCGCGATCCCCAACACCTTTCACGCTGCCGAGGGGCGTAGTTCCGCTGTGCAACAACTCGTCGCTCGACCGCATCCGCGCAATGACGCCGTTGTGCGACTCGCACGGAATCGTCCCCACTTGGCAAGAGCCTGCGGATGCTATCATGCAGGAGTTCTTTGACGGCCTGGTGGAAGTGCGGGTCCGCACCGATGAACAGAAGAGCCTCACCCACGACACCACCGAAGAGGAGATGCAGCGCATCGCCACTAGGCTAGAAGAGGTGGCGGCAGCCGCTGCCGCGGGTGAGTTTGGCTTCACTGTGGAGGAGGCAGAGGCAGCAGATGCGGCAAGCCTTGTCGAGCGAGAAGAGCTTGCCGGTGAGGAAGAGCTTGCCGGGCCCGAAGCCGAGTCGAGCGAGCCTGCCGAGGGCGTGAGTGACTCGTTGGAGATCGGCTCCTCCTCCTTCTCGCCTTTAGTAAGCTTGCCGCAAGCCGAGCCCCTAGCTCCACCAAGAAGGCATCTCCGCAGGGCCGGAGACGTAGCGGGGCGGCAGACGGGCCAACAGCCGCCGCACCGTGCGACGCGCTCCACCGCGGCAAGCACCGTCGCTGCGGGAGCACCTCACGCTGCTGCGGCAACTGGAGCGGGGCCCTCCCGGACCACCGCTTCTGATCCCGCCAAGCGGCCCAGGGAACTTACTCCTCCGCCTCGCCGCGCCGAAGTTGGGCCGGACTTCGACCTCTCCGTGCTGAGCTCCGACGAGGAAGAGGAAGAGTAAGTTTCCTTGCTATGCTTGTAATTCTTCAATTCTTGTTTTGTCTTGTATCTGACTTGCTTCACTCCGAACCCATTCCTTTTCAGGACTCTGACCCAGAGAGCAGTCAAGAGGGCCAAGGTCCCGGTGATTGTCATCGAGGACGAACCCACCGCGACAGCAGGAGATGACTCCGAGGCCACCTTGTCGGACCCAGCCACCATTCCTCAAAGCAGCCCCCAGCGCAGCCCCCAGCGCAAGTATATGGTTTACTTCTTGCTGTTAGGCGCGCATGGGTGCTCTCTTTTTGCTGATATCTGTCTGTTGGTTTGTGTAGGAGCAGAGCAGCCTCACCAGGAGTGCCCAGAAGCCGCTCCCGACATGCCATCTGCTTCGACTACGCCGCCAAGGGAGGATTCCCCGGCAAGGGAGCGTTCTCCAGCAAGGGAGAATTCTCCGGCAAGGGACAATTCTCCGGCAAGGAACAGCACAGGTAATCCTTTTGCAAACTTCCCTTGTGTTCTTCTTCTGATTTTCTTTTTGAACATATGCTTGACTGATCTCCCTTTTCTGGTCATCAGATCCATCTGCCATGGAGCCGATGGAAACCGAGGACGCCGGCGAGGAGAACGCGCGCGGCAGCACCGATGACGCCGCTGCCATCGAAGAAGAGGCCGGTGCTGATGATCCCGCCGGCGAGGAGGCCGCCAAGGCTGATGCCGCAGAAGCAGGCGAGGGGTCTGGCGATCGTACTGACGGCCCAGAGGCCGCAGGAGCGCCAGGCGCTGCACCGACCGCCGATCCCTCTGCCGCTGCTGCAGCATCAGGCTCCGAAGAGCCCCAGCCCGGCGCTTATCTGAAGGCCGGCGATGGCATCTTCATCAAGCTCCCCTGGGCGTCAAGCTCCAGGGCGCCGGTCGAAGGAGAGATCTTGGATGGAGAAGTGCTCGCCTCCGCTGGGTTGTCACTGGTCGACACGCCAAGCAGCAGCGACGAGCCTGAAGAGGAGCGGCTGCTGCGGAGGCTGATGTCGCTCTACCGCGCCCGGCAGGCCAAGCTGGCATCCCGGGAAGCACGTGTCGCGAAGGCGGGAGTGGATATGGAGAAGCGCGCGGAGGAGCTCCGGGGTATCAACCAAGAAGCTCTCCGGTCCCTGGCACAGGAGCGGGAGCGACTCACCGAGGAGCGTACAGCCTTCCTCCTCGAGAAGGCTGAAGCTGAAGAGCAACAACGGCTTGTTGCCGAGAAGCAGTCCGCGTGGGAAGGTGAGTTGGTGCAGCGGAAGGCCAACCTTGACAGCCACGAGGAGGAGCTTGTTGCGCGCGAGCAAACACTTGGCGGGGCTCTCAAGGAAGCAAAGGATGCTGCCGCAGCTGCCGAGGCCGCCAAGAAGGAGCTGGAGATGAAGGTGGCGCAGCTGGAGACCGATCTCAAGGCGAGCGGCGAGGAGCTTGCCGCACTCAAGCGCCAGCGTGAGAAGGATGCCACTGCTCATGGCGAGCTGCAGGGCCGCCTCGCTGAGAGGAGCAGGGAGCTCAGCGCCGCCAAGGACTCCAACGCCGATCTTGAGCTGAAGCTGGCCACCCTGACCGAGACGCCGGACGGCGCCAGGAAGCAAGAGGTGGCCTTGAAGGAAAAGATCAAGGCCGACGAAGCACTGCTGTCGAGTGCTGCTGTCGCCCAGGACACCTTTAGGGAGACTGTGGAGCACTGGACCGAGGGTCTTGTGTATGTCGCCGCCGCCATCGACAGGGAGTTGGCGCAGCTGGGGATGGAAGATCTCGGGTACTCCTCCGACGAGCACCTCCAACCCAGCGCCAAGCTCAGCCTGTTCTTCAAAGGCGTAGTGACGGCCCTCCAGCGACTCCGGGAGAAGATCCCAAAGCAGCTGGCCGACGAGTCGCGCAAGATCTGCGCGGGAGTTCTTCAGAAGGTGCTGGTGAAGGTGGCCTTCTGCAACCTAGGCCTCAACCTCACCAACGTCCTCAGGACCTTGCCGCCTGACGCCGATCTGGAAGCGCTCAAGGCCCTTGTCGCACACATTGTGGACAAGGTGAGCGAGATCAAGAGGGTTGAGGGCGATCGCGTAGACTAGGCCGCCCGTTTTATCTTTGTCTTATCGCTGCTGATCATGTCATGGGAACAATCTATTAGAGCTGCGACAAGTTATCTTGTCATATGACTTTATTTTGGGTATCAATAGCTATGTTATTTCCTTTACTTGATTCCTTCCTTTGTATGTTTTTGCCCTACGCTTTTAGGGAACTTGTCGGCGCAGGCACCTGAGCCGCGAGCGCTGAGTGCAGAACGTCAGCAGCCTGCTGGCGGTGCCGCTACCGACAAGAAACCTTGTCGCAACTAGTTGCAGCTCACTTAAGTTGTTGAGCGGACTCGAAACAAAGTAAGGGCGCAACTAGCTACGAGTTGGTTCCTCCGCGCACAGGTTTTCCATACAAAGGACGATCGTTCGAGGAAGATAACTTTAAAAAAAATTAAAACTAATTGCTCAAACTTTGGCAACTTAGCTTTTCTGTCTTTGCTTCCCGGCAAGGCGAAACTTCCTTGAACGAGGCCCTGTCCACACCATTATCTTCTCCTTCCCCC